>NC_142928.1:145110922-145130922 GCF_046866305.1 Octopus bimaculoides
AAATTTTTTAAATATAAAATTTCTGGAGAGTTAGAGCTTCGAACAAGCAAACAACGACAGCGTGGACATACAAAGCAAATAATCGACAATATACACACACACACACTGGTCAACACACCTTTTGCTGACTTCGGTTTGTGATTATTTTTAGTTAATTTTGAGATGCTGATTTCAAATATGGCATCCATTTCTTCTTAACACATCAGGTTTTCCTTCTATAACATACCCCTATTTTATGAGGAAACATGGATATTTTGTTAACGCTCCTTGTTGGAGGGTATACAAAAGTAAAAAGTTGACCATTTTTTTAGATCCACCAATATGACCCAATTGTGTTCATCGTACTTACGTAAATCTAATTCAACTTTTATATGATCATAATTCTTTTTTAAGTCTACAGACTGACCAGTACGAAGCGCACCAAACAAGTTTTCATGATAGAGTAATACACATTTTAGACACTTATTTGAACAATCTATAAAGAGTCTCCATTCATTCGGATCATACTGTTCCACATCCATCATCTTTAACATTAAACAAAATCTGTTCCGGTTGTAAAGAATGCCAAGAGATCTTTTTTACTTGATCTGATAAAAATCCAAGTTTGTTTCTTTCTGCAACAAATTCTCCTCTTTAAGCCTAGAAGCTAACAGCTCTGATAACTCTTTTGACAATCCTAGGTCTGTAACTAAATCATTAAGTTCTGCTTAGTTAAAGTCTTCACGCTCTTTGATTGATGCTTCTACAAAGTCTATATCACCGTCATGTTCATGATTTATATCTACTTCACATGTATCACTTCCACCTTGCAGTGAAAGTAGATCCTTGAAAACAGGTACTGGTATTTCATCTGAGTGATGCACTGGATGAATTGCTGAATTCAAACTGGAGTAACTTATTTTTTGGTCACATTCTTTTGCTATAACAAGAAGCATTTGTGAGATAAAAGTAGCAATCGTTTATGTTTTCTTAGCTCGCACCATATCATAGGAATGCCAAATGTTAGTTGTTTCCTTGTGCTCTTTGTCTACTGGCGTAGATTTTTGACAAGGTTTACATGCATTTTGCAGTTCCAAGATTTATCCTGATCACCAACTTTAATCTTTAAGTAAGCCAAGTAGGATATTTTCACAATGTCACTAACGTCCGTTCTTTGACTTGGTACTGTAAAACACGCACATATATAACCAAAAGAGTGAGAGGACTTCAGACGTTTCACACATGGAGCAACGGGCGGGGCTAATATGGGCCAGCCCATAGAATAGAGATAGACGTGATGCAAAAGAACTATTGTCAAGATAGATATAGATAGAGATATATACATACATATACATATAAATATATAACATATAAAATATATACATTCGCGCACGCACATGCACACACACACACACACACACATATATATATATATATATATTATATGTGTGTGCGTGTGTATGTGTGTGTGTGTGTGTGTGTATGAATTCACAAATTTCATTTCAAATATAATGATGGTATCGTTGGAGAGCCATAGTCAAATACGACATTTTTTGAGCTTTCTAAACTTGCCACTCTCCAAGATCAACCACTCCTGATTTCTTTGACATTGAGGGTGAGAGAAACGGAGAGAAGTGTGTGTGTGTGTGTGTGTGTGAGAGAGAGAGAGAGAGAGAGAGAGAGAGAGAGAGAGAGAGAGAGAGAGAGAGAGAAACAAGAGAGGAAAGGTGAAATCAGAAGCGGAAGTAATCACATTAGAGATTTGGTTCTTTATCAACACCAAAAAAGATGAGCGAAATTGAGTCTCGCGGTATTTCTAATAGAGAGTAATGCAAATCTGTGTATCCAACGCTCACTCAAATGCATAGTCACACACACACACACACACTCATACATACACACAGACACTTAATCTCTGTCTCATACACACACCAACTCTTTCTCTCTCTCTCTCTCTCTCTCTCTCTCTCACACACACACACACACAGACGCAGAAAAATACATGCATACATAATAATATTAGCCCTCACTCACAAGCGATAATTATTTTCTACACTAATTATTTTTTGGTATAATGCAGTCATGGTCTGCCATCAACACACTTTCTTCTTCCTTCTCTCTTCAGGTAATAAAATATCCAATATAAAATGATAGGGGAAAGGGGTAACGCTGCATTCAGATAGTAAACATGTTCATCAGAAACAACTGGAAAAACGTGAAATGAAATGGGTTCACCACCAAATTCCAGATCGCTGCCCGATCAAGTAATCAAACTCATGACATTACTGGTTGTGAGCCCAAAACCATAACCAATATGTCACACACGTAGACTATACACTCTCCTACACATGTGTGTACGTTTGTGTGTGTGAGTGTGTGTGTGTGCGTGTGTGTGTGTGCGTGTGTTAATGTGCGTTAGTGTGTGCTTAAATGCGACTCTATTTTGTCAATTTACTCTCTTTTACTCTTTTACTCTTTTACTTGTTTCAGTCGTTTGACAGCGGCCATGCTGGAGCACCGCCTTTAGTCGAGCAAATCGACCCCAGGATTTATTCTTTGGGTGCCTAGTACTTATTCTATCGGTCTCTTTTGCCGAACCGCTAAGTTGCAGGGACATAAACACACCAGCATCGGTTGTCAAGCGATGCTGGGGGAACAAACACAGACACAAACATATACACACACATACATTCACATATATATATACATATATACGACGAGCTTCTTTCAGTTTCCGTCTACCAAATCCACTCACAAGGCTTTGGTCGGCCCGAGGCTATAGTAGAATACACCTACCTAAGGTTCCACGCAGTGGGAATAAACCCGGAACCATGTGGTTGGTAAGCTGCTTACCACACAGCCACTCCTGCGCAATTTGTTCATGTTTTCACAAAAAGTCCTTGGAAAGCGTTTGAAATGGCTATAGTTCTGATAAATTTTATCTGTTTCTAGACTTACATAGTCATATCTTTAGGATGGATTGATTGTTGCGTTTGTTGCTATCGCTTTATATTAGGACAGTGACCGTTTTAACTGAAGTACACATTAGACCCGGAATTCAATTATATTCACCGTTTCATTTGTACATACGTCAAGTATTTATTCCTGTTTGTGAGAACCGTATCTTGCCAGTATGTTTATTCGAGCCTTTTCCTGTAGTCCAGAATTGCCTCCATTATTCACCATCTATTTTGTGGAACTATTCTCTACAGCATAAATTTGTTACTGCCTAATCAACTTTTGCTTCGTATTTTGGTACAGATCGTTTGAATTATCCTTTATTGTAAATTCACAGTGAGCTGTTGAGAGACAGTTGTACTTGAATAGGTAAAATAACGCATTGTGCAATGAAGTTTTCAACTTTCACTTTTTCAATAACATCCGTAAATCCCATTAATCAGTACTTGCCTATTGGTACGTTTACATGCTTATCGGTTGCTATTGATCAGAACGGTTTTTAATTTTAGTATCTTTGTAGAATATTATTGGTGCTAGTTTATGTTTTGGAGTAATGCAGTTTGCGTTCAGCTTTATGAGATTTTTGGTAATGTGTACATCTATTCCTGCAGTTAAATTGCATTTCATTTATGCTAGACTTATATGTGGTTTGTATAAAGTTTTATAGGTGTGCCGTCTGATGCATATGTTCTGTTGTATTTGCGTCTCTATCTTCTAAGGCTTGATCTAATAATTGTTAGAACAGTCAGACAGATAACATACACTAATCAGAAGCCTAAATAAATACACGACTGATGACGTAAAACTCTAACAGTCAACAATTCAGTACTGCGTCTGATACTTATATTATTAATACCTTTTATCTCTTTTATCAAAGTGTCTTTGGTTTAAAAGGACGTAACGCAGCACACCAGTTTTACATCGACAGATCATGCATGCAGAAACACTACACGCACAAATACACGCATGCACACAAAATCGTACAAACACGCACATATACATATGTATATACAAATTAAATACGATCTCCTGATATTATGCACACACGAGCGCACGTACACACACACACATACACGCGCATACACACTTACACACATAAACGCATACACACATACACGCATACACACAAACACACACAAGCACACACACACACGTACACGTACATATGAATACGTGAGCGCACGAGTGTAAATAATGTCAGTAGATTGTATTTACGGAATAATTCTCCGATAAATATAGAGAACTCGATAATTTTGTTAGAGTAAATTTACTACCCATATTAATTCAGTCTAGGTTATATCTCGTTTTCCATGGTTTCCTGCTCGGTGGAGAGCAAACCCTAGACGAAAGTTTGAATTCATTTCAAGAACTATCAGAAATGTTTTTTTTCCTATCCAACTCTGTTTGTTGGTTGCCACTGAGAATGGCAAGCTAAATAACGAGAAATAGAGTAGACTCCAATTAATATCTAGGCGATGCGAGCGCTCAGATACACGCATACTTACATCCAAAGTAACTCAGAGATATATGAGTATACACGTGCTTGTTTGTCTCATGCGTATACACACAGAGACACACGCACCGATTGATAGATTAGATTAGATAAACAGACAGGTAGATAGATAGATAGATAGATAGATAGATAGATAGATAGATAGATAGATAGATAGATAGATAGATAGATAGATAGATGTGTCAAAGTTATCACTACAGATTTTCTATAGAAATTATAACCAGAACTGATTTTGTTAAGAGGTTTCGTATCCGATACGACAGATGTAAAGAAAAAAATGAGATCGAAGATGAAAAAGTAGTAATGGGTGTATATGCCGTTTTTCGGGGAATTTTTGCTTTTTCAGTGGCCACCATCTAACCTATCAATCATCGACGAAGTCAGTTGGCTTTTTTAACAAATGAGCACGTGGAATGGGGTAGATGGGTGGTGATGAAAGAGCAAATACCCCGGAAATATGGTATGTACGCCTGTTACCCATTTTTCCATCATCGATCTCTTTATATCTGACGTCCCGGAAGCGAGGTCCGGACCCTAGTAATACACTCATTTTCATACAGCCAATCAGAGCTCACCTAGAAAATTCACATACTGTGTACCACTACAGCACAGCCAGTCAGGCATAGAATGGTGTATGACACTCTATGAATACAGCATTGCAGGTCTCACATAAGCACCACATCCCCCACATAAGTACCATCCTCATAGATCAATGGAGCATCATCTCTATATGGGGCTAATTTAGCAAAACGATACAACGATATTGATTACGATATTTCCAAATTAACACCTACATTTTAAATTACAAATGTAAAAGATCAGTCAAAAAATTAGGAAACTACACTCATTTACCTTTTCTAGTAAACTACGCAAATTAGCAACGCTTATGGCATCACCGGTGAGCAGCTCTCCATTCACTTTATATACTAAATATCACCCCTATTAACCCGTTTAGAACAGTTTGATTTTGCTATAACGCACATTTTCGACTGAACTCAACCAGAGTATTTTCGTGACTAGGTTTGATAATTCAGCTGTGATTGGCTGTGTGCAAATGAGTTCATAACTAGGGTGCGAAACTCTCGCGTGGAAAAAAGATTTCGCGTCCAGGAAACGAAATGTTACAAAAACAGCTTTGGCAAATATTTCTATAGAATATCTGTAGGGTTGACGTTAACACGTGATTTAAATGTACTGCTCACACAGTAGTATACAGTATTGACGTTTAAAAATGTTTAATATACTTTATAGCATATTATGGTTGCATAACGAAAAACTGTGCGCCTACAAGTCATTAATATTTACATACAAGCTTCCAGAACTGTGTTTAATACGTAAATTGGTATATCAAATAACGTTACATGCGTATATGTAGAGGCTATATAACCAATGTGTTCGTGGATCATTATTGGGTTACATGAGTGCTGACGAAGGAGAAAAAACTCTCGACCATCTTTTCTCATCTTCGATCACATTGTTTGTTTACAGCTGGTGTCTTACATACGAAACGTCTCAACTAAATCAGATATCATTTCTATAGAAATACCGCCCCACAGGGTGTCGAATAATAATGAGGTGATAATATGGTGGCCGAAATGGGGCAATGGATGTAAAAAAAACTGTAGTGATGACATTAACATGTTATTTAATTGCACTGCTAACACAGTAGTACACGGTATTCACGTTTAATATCTTTGTAGCATATATATATATATATATATATATATATATATATATATATATATATATATATATATATATATATATATGTATATATCTGTCTTTCTATGTGTGTGTATGTGTATGTGTGTGCATACGTAGGAATCATTAATGCGTATAGGTGAGATAATACTCATCTCGTTCATAATATATCTTTCAACAAATGAAGAAAAGTTACAACATTTTCGCAGTTATCAGTGTTGCATACAGAAATCCATTAGACTAGTGATTCCTAAAGTGGGTTGTACCACCACACTGGGTGCGGTGAAAAGATCCAGAGGGCGTCGGAGAAAAATGAGGCGATAATATAGTGACCAAAATGGGGCAATGGATGTAAAAACAAAACAAAGAAAAGAAAGGGTTAATTAGGTAAAGATTTGTAAAATACTGTTGTTTTGAATTGCCTGGTCTATGTCTGTGATTGTGATTGAAGGGGAAAGGGCACTTGGAATGTGGCCTTGAAATGAAGGTGGGCGGGTGGGTTTGCAGCCTGAAAAGTTTGGGGAACCACTGCATTAGTGCGTCGGACAAAATCTCTGTATGTTCTGAATTCAAACGTTTCTGAAATGAATTTTGCGTTTCAGGCATTATTACTCGATAAAATATATCACCAGTTAGTTACTGAGATCAAAATTAATCCATCATGCCCTTTTTTGTTAGGGATGAAATTACGTCTGTGTTAACAATCAATATTTCTAGTTATTTCTCACATTTGCTGCTTATATATATAGTTAAGTACGTGGAAATAGAATGCATAAGATACACCATCCCGTTCTGATGATTTTCGGCGAAAGCAACAGCTCAGTGATATGACGGTGTTACAGTCGTGATCAATTTTTTTTAAGCAGGTTGTCTCCCTGCTCGAGAGTCTCACGAAAATATCGAATGTAAGCGTCACAGTTCACTGATACCTGTTCACTGTTCATTCAGAAAAGTACAGTTAGGTGTTGTTAGAAAACAATATACATTTGCTTGGAATCTGAGAGTACGTGACACCTACGCTCTCATAGAGCTAATTGTGACTTGTCACAATTGCCTTTATGACAAATTATGCGATCTCAGTTTCACTCTACCGCATAGGACCATTGGAAGACTTTCGTGTCTTCATGTTTCAGGTTACGTTCTCAAGCTGACACAATTCTCCTTTCGTGATTCGCGTTGCTTTAAGCGCCTCCTTTGCGATGTCTTTACTAAGCAAGTAACTAGTTCTTCTTCTACATTGATTTTACAGCTATCATTCAAACAAAGCTGTTGGATGTTTCTCTAATATTCTCCTTATAGAGATGCACCACAGTAACAATGGTTTATTTTAAGAACACCATGATATATCACTCACTTATCAGTGTTTTGTACATGCCAGTTGATCGAAATGATGGCGGGAATGAAGCCAGAGTACGAAATTTTATTTATTTAAAAATTATATTTTGAACGGATTCTACCAACAAAGAATTTGAATTGTATTGAAATGATAGCTCACCTGTATCAGTTATTCCCTGAAAATGTTTGATGGTGCCAGCAATCTGATTCAATCGATAGCACATTTAATGTTAATGCAGTGGAAATGTTTTACGGAGGTAGAAAATATTTGGGAAGCGGTGTAATATAGAGGAGAAATAGCTACTGAGGATTATTTTAGATATTTTCCCATTGAAACGGTATGTTATTCTGGGAGAATTATGCAAAAATACAGGACAACAGTCTTATATAAATATCATTTATGGACTATCTGAAGCATTCTGCAACATATTTACAAAAAACGGAAAGCAGAAATTAAAACTCTGGTTCATCTTGTACGTCTTTGTTGTGAATATACATGAATGATATTCGACATTTCAAAGTGTTGTTAACGTTAAACCAGATGCGGTAATCTTTTGAATATATTTGGAATAAATATTAGGAATATATTAGTAATACATGATGTTGAAAGGGATGCGTCTAAATCCCTTGGAATCCTAATGTCACATCAGGAATTATCAGACATGAAAAGCAAAATAGAGGCTATGTGCATAGAAAGCCTAAACCTAAATATCAGCAACCACCTTATTGATTCAGTTAATCGTTGCTAGGTCACTGTTGTTCAATATGATATAGTAATTGTTTATTGAACCAAAATGAAAGAGGTTTGTTACACAAGTCTGCAGGAAAGATTATGACACAATATGACAGCTTTCATCCACGATCCGATATGATAGTTTTTATTTATTTATTTTTTGCATGCGTTTCTGTTTAATACTAAGGTGGAAAGGAGATTATTAATAAGCATTGTGGAAAGAGAAGCAAAGAGAAAGAAGGAAGTCAGTTTTATATTTTGTTTTGCAAACAGAGGAAATAAACGTAGCCTAACTAAGGTAGCGCAAGTTGCCAACTTAGATAAGAATAATATTGAAAAATAAGGCACAATACAGAGTTCGATTAGAATAAAATAACTCGGGCGTAAGAGAATATACGTCATGTATGGATAGTTTGCGAACCACACAAAAGAGTGTAACACGAACGAATTCTGTGCAAAAGAGATTTAAAGAAAGCAAACAGAAGCCTTAGAGTAGATAACCAAGATCAAGTATTCAATGCAAAATCTGTTAGAAATGATATCTGCCACCTTTGTAGAGAGAAAACTGAGAAGTGGCAGACTTGTGAATAGCTGCAAACTAAAATGTATTATAAACTATCACGATTGAAGATTGTATTAAGAATTCTGATTGCAAGTCAATGCCGAAAGTATAAATTTCAAGTCTTTAGAAAGTGTTAGAGACATTTAATTGGAAACCTTCTGTTAACAAAAAATACTATGAAACGCACACACACTATCAAATCTTCCCAAACATACGACACACGCGCCCTCACACGGGCACAGATATAATTCTTTGTTGGTACTCATACATATACATACACGCAAACCATAAAATTTTCTCTTGTTTGATATATTTATTAACGATTTTTATTTTATTTCGTGTAAATATCTTCCTCTTTGTGAACAAATACACTAGGGATTATATATAATAGAGAAAAAAGAAAGAATTAGAAAAAATAATTAACAAGAAACGCGGACGAAATGAAAATTTCAGAAGAAATTTAAAATAAATTAAAAGTAACATTTTAATGTACAAAAGTCTTTATTCGACATTAAAAACATTCTGTGAATTTAAGTGAAATTCTATCTGTTATTTGTGAATACCTACAACTTTAATGTAACCAAGTAACCAGACAGTGAAACAATAAATAATTTGTTAGGCTCAATCAATAAATCGATATAGGTTGATATAATGAGAAACTTCTCATGCAAGCACAAACGTGTCTTGCCATCTTCTTTACAATAAGGACCAATACAGTAAAGGAAAGGTTTACTAATTTGCTGTTTGCTAAGGAGTGTCCTTGTTGTATGGGGATATAATATAAAACTTCCTCGCCATTGCTGATTCATTAATTTGCTTGACTAAATTAGTTGCCCTCAACAATCACATCTGGAAAAACGACTTTTTTGATTTTGTTGTACATCCTAACACCCCGCCACACGAACAACCATACGTAAACATATACAAGCAGAGATACACATACTTGCATGCATTCAGACATTTATAGAAACAGACAGATGGATAGATAGATAGATAGATAGATAGATAGATAGATAGATAGATAGATAGATAAATGGATAGATAGATAGATAGATAGATAGATAGATAGATAGATAGATAGATAGATAGATATGATAAAATTTATATGTTTCTAGTGTAGTATGTGGTAACCATAACATGGTATTATGGCGAGATAGACTCGGCTCAGTTAATATGCAACATGTGGTCAATGTTTGCAAGGAAAAGCATAAACCAGGACGGAGTTCTAGATGATTATCATTATGTTTGCTTTTATTAATAATATTCTTGTTCTTGCTATTTACGTCTATAACATCACTTATCGAGTAAACCCATAGCCTACGTTATAAAATATATCACTTAAAGTTTAAGAAAACAGTGCAATTTGGTGAAAATATGACTACCTTTTCTGTACTTTAACGACGCATAACAAACCACCATGCGCATCGGTAGTTTTAATTCTAGTTCCAAATCACTAAGCAAGATGTTTAGTGGAGGCCCAGTGATAGACAGTGAGGGAGTAACCATTTCACTGTCTAGTTAAATATCAGTCACTGAAAATTCTCTAGTCATTTCCTAATTCATAGAATTATTACATTATAGGTAGTGGCCAGGAGACGCGCTGCAAGCAGGGCCCATTGTTTTAGTATTAATTAAAGCACAGATGAGTTATCATGTACGTTTCGTGATGTCTGGACTATAAAAGCTTTCTGATACAATCCTTGTATACCTCCCACACTCTGTTAGTTAACTGATAAAAAATAACTTTATTTATATAGCCTGTACCGATATATATTATGAGGTAGAATAGAGTGTTTTCATAATAAACCGTCTTAAAGATGTTCGCAATACAACTACTCCACATATTTACTCTTACTAGATCCAAAATAGAAGACTGTGCTTATAGCTTCCCAGGTCCCTTGCACCGATGAAACTGATGTCATGAATGTTTCTCTTGCACTATTAAGTCAACAACTGCGGTGACATATAAGCAAGGAAGACATTCAAGGCAGCCAGCATTCTTGGAAGAAATGCATAGGCGTAGTGACACATGGTAAGTGTGGTTAAACACATCAAGAGGGAGGAGAGGAGGAGAAACGAATGTGACAAAAATTTCTGATCGGTGGTGGCTAGAGATCAACCTACTTCAAAGAAGGAGTGCCATCTATTAGTAGTAGAAAGATGAGACAATAAAATTGTGAGCCAGAGAATGGATCATATCTCTATACGAGGTATGATCAATAAGTATCCGGACTGTTGCCATAGTAATGAATCTAAAGCACGCAGAGATAAAGCCGCTTGGAAAAAAGATTGACAGTAAACTTTATTGTGCATGCGCATTATGTTTCAGCGTCGTAGCTTACTTCTGCTGTTTACAGCAGTGATTGGAAGGAACGTGTGTAGCGAGTGCTTTTCACATTGTCAACGACAGAGAGAGTTGTCATGGCGGTATCTTCTCAGAGGCCAATGCAAAGTTGCAGAATGCGTATGGAGAGGAGTGTATGCGCCGCACACAAGTGTACGAGTGTTTCAGGCATTTCTAATATGACCGAAAAAAATCGATAGGGACGAACTTCAGAGAGACCGGCAACCAGCAGAACAGAGAAAACATCGCAGGTGTATGTGCAGCCGTGAGGGAAAGTCATCGAATCCTTGAGATTAGTTATGATTTAGCTCAGTCCATTATCACAGAAGATTTGGATATGAGACGCACGTCCGCCACGTTTGTGCCAAAATTGCTTCCAGCTGACCAAAGAGTGACTCGGATTTCAGTTGCACAAGATCTCCTTCACTGTGTCGAGAACGATGAAAACTTATTGAAAACTTTGCGCAGAGCATGTATCGCCAAGCTTTTGGCAAAATTTTACTCGGATTCTCTGCTTGAATTTCTGTCATAGTCAATGCGAGAATCACACGCTACACATCTTCATTTTAAGCACTGCCGTAAATACCGAAAGTGAGCTAGAATGTTAAACCTTAGTGCGCATGCACAGCATTGTTCAAGGTCAATCTATGCCAAGCGGCTTTACTCTGCATGCGTTAACGTCGTTACTATGGCAACAGTCCGGATACTTATTGATCAGACCACATATATGTTCAAATATATGCCGTATATATAAATGACAATCATCGAATTTGTTTTATAGATTAGAAGACTATCGGAGTATGGTAATATAATAGACAATGCGAGATACACATAAGTGTTGATAATATGATGGTGATAGATCCCGTGATAAGGCTAAGTATCGGCTCCGTAAGACACATAGAATCAATACACATGCTTCATGAGATTTTATTCTGGTACTGAGGATTTTCTTATCTCTATACATTCGTTATCATAGTGTCACCTAAATAATTTGTATAATATATGTGTACAAAATAGCGATTGCCGTGGCTTCCACCTAGCTAATGAAACAACAATGACTTGGCTATCATCATCATTCTAATTAGCATAATAAATATGTTAAATAGATAGCAGGCAATACCTATGTTGGCCAAGTACAATTTCTTACACCAGAGTTATTCTTTGTATATATCACGTTAAAGTTGAATTCCCACGGAAAATACGACTTATTTCCCTTTACTATAAAATCACAATAATCCTTTCTACTATATATACAAGGCCTGAAATTGTAGGGGATGGGCTAGTCATATATATCGACCTTAGTACGCCACTGGTACTTATTTTATCGCCCTCGAAAGAGATGAAAGGTAAAGCCGACCACGGTGGAATGTGAACTCAGAACGCAAAGACGGGCGAAATGCCACTAAGTACTTTTACCGGCGTGCTGACGATTCTGCTATCTTGCCACCTTCGTTTAAAATCACAATAATAAATAGCTAAACGTGTGATGTGACGGAAAATGTCGCTGTTGCTTCTACAAATCCATGGCATCCTAAACCAAGCAAATGCCACAATTACTAGCAACCAGCACCAACAAGCA
Source organism: Octopus bimaculoides (assembly GCF_046866305.1). NCBI lineage: Eukaryota > Metazoa > Mollusca > Cephalopoda > Octopoda > Octopodidae > Octopus > Octopus bimaculoides. Next base: position 145,123,627 of record NC_142928.1, read on the forward strand.
CTCTAAGACCAACAAAACAACCACCATTTCTGTACTACCAGCAAAGAAACAAACGTCACCACTGCCATCATCACACCACTGATAAAAATAGACAATCCATACAAAATGCCTTATTATTTACATGTGGTAATTTTCGAGCACAATATTTACATTCAGTTTTCGTTGACTTGTGCATGCATTAAATAATCACAATAATAATGGACATTTTATTTCTAAAAATATAAATTTTATTTTAATCATCATGAATTATTCAACTTCCCAATGAAATAACCAGAAATATAAGGATACATGTATGTGGTATTATAAAACTATTGCAGTTCATATTTTCTGTAATTTGAATGTCAGGTAATTTATTTATGCTTTTCAGGTATTTGAAAGAGCAGCATACAATAAAAATAACATAAATCAATATGAATTCATTTTCACTAATTTCATAGAAATTTCAGCAGCGGCTAATAGTAAATGCTAGAAGCGGTGAGAATGGCTAAAGTAAATTCACATAGTTAATGTTCCCTTATAATCTTACACATTTACACTATATATGTGTGTACATTATTTACATTATTTACATTTGACGGATATTTGTCCCCATCTTGTTTGTTATTAACACAACGTTTCGGCTGATATACCCTCCAGCTTTCAACAGGTGTCTTGGGGAAATGTTGAACCTGGGTTCTCGTTCCTAAGATATTTTTCGATGTTGTGGTTGTTGTTGTTGTTGTTATTATTATTATTATCATTTTTATTATTATTATTATTATTATTATTATTATTTTATGTTTGACTTTTGTTTTGCATTTGTACAAGTTGGATCCAAGTCTCACCCAGAGACCTCAAGAGACAACAAGTTAGAAGTTCATGTAGGTGTTATGCCTAGGGTACCATATATTTGGATTTGTACAGTTTTGTTCAAGTGAATGTTTAAGAAACCATAAGAAAATTATGTTTGCTTTAAAATTTGAGATCACATAGACAGTATTTTACGTAGGATATGGGCAGTTCCCATGAGCACTATCTTTTGGACTTCAGCCATTTTGGGGTTTCCTGGTATCTGAGCTAGGTAGTAATCAGCCCGTTTCGCTGTCATTCCCAGGGCACCTATGACAATAGGTATTGTTTTCGTCTTCAGATTCCACATTTTGCTAATTTCTATTTCAAGATCTTTATATTTGCTCAGTTTTTGGTAGGTCTTGACAGATACGTTTATATCAATTGGGACAGTCATATCAATGAGGAGGCATGATTTTTGTCTGAAGTCTTTCAGTATGATGTCTGGCCTATTTGCGTCTATCTTTCTGTCAGTTTGAATGGTGAAGTTCCAGAGGAGTGCAATGTGATCATTTTCAAGTACTGGGGGTGGTTTGTGTTCCCACCAGTTTTTATCAATGGGCAAGTCCAGGTTTTTGCATATTACCCAGTGAATATATTGTGCAGCTCTATCATGCCTGTTGAGATACTCTGTAGGCGCAAGCAGACTGCACATGGAGACAACATGATCGATGGTCTCATTTTGTTGTTGGCATATACGACATAATGGGGAGCTGCCGTTCTTTAATATGTTGGCCTGGTAGTTCTTTGTAGGTAGGCATTGATCTTGGGCTGCTATGATAAACCCCTCTGTTTCTGATTTCAAGCCAGAGGCCATTAACCATTGGTGGGTAAGGGCTTTGTCAATATCTGCATTATTCGCTCTCTTTGGGTATTTGCCATTGAGAGGTTTTCCATGCCATTTTTCAGTCATAATAGCTAAGGCAGCAATTTTAGCACGGGTTTTCAAGCGCTTAGCTTTTTCTGTAGGTGTTTCTAGTTCGTCTAATTCTTGAATTTGTTGCAATTGGAATTCACTTAGATATTCCTTTGCCTGTTTTGTTACTGAGTAAGATGCTTTCTTGCTTTCATATTTTAAGACAAGTTTTAGCATCCAGTCCTCAGAGTTTTTCATATAGGTGTCTAGGCCAATTGTGGCTACCTTCATTGATAATGCCAGCTGTAGTAGTCCTCGACCTCCCTCTTTTCTTGGCAGATAAAGACGTTCTATATCTGCCTTAGGGTGGTGCATTCTATGCATTGTCAACAGTTTTCGTATTTTTCTGTCAACATTACATATTTCAGTAATTGACCAGTTAACGATGTTGAAACTGTAAGTCACGACTGGTATGGCTAGAGCATTGATCGCTTCGATCCTGTTTCTCGCGTTCAGCTCTGTCTTCAGTATTGCTCTCACCCTGCGATAACATTCTCTTCTGATCCTTTCCCTCATCACTGAGTGCTTGATATTGTCCCCTTCAATTACCCCTAGGTATTTGTAGCTCTCCGCTGGTTCTAACTCTTTTATGACATTTTGCTGGTCAAGGTTCACATTAGATGTATTTGTCATTTTTCCTTTGATAAAGATAGCTTTTGCACATTTATCAAGGCCAAATTGCATCCTGATGTCATCACTGAATTGTTTAACAATCGCTAGTAGGCCTTTGAGTTGTTGGTCATTTTTTGCAAAGAGCTTTAAATCATCCATGTAAATGAGATGATTTATATTTTTATCAAATATTTTATAACCATACTGTGCATCATTGAGCAATTTTGAGAGCGGTATTAGGGCTAGACAGAAGAGGAGTGGTGATAGTGAGTCACCCTGGAAAATGCCACATGAAATTCTTACATCTCCAGCATTTAGAGATTCATTGTCATTGTTCAACATCAGTGTGGTTCTCCATGATCTCATACTTACAGATAAAAAGTTTCGCAGAGTAGGAGCTATTTTATACATTTCCAGACATTTCCTAATCCAGCTATGTGGTAGGCTATCAAAGGCCTTTTTATAGTCTATCCAGGCTATTGACAAGTTTTTGTGTCGCTTGTGACAATCTTCTAAGATCATCTTATTGATGAGTAGCTGATCTTTACAACCATAAGATCCACGTTTACATCCCTTTTGCTCATTAGGGAATATGCTACTTTCTATTAAAAAACTATAGGTGTACTCGGTTAGGACAGATGTTAGCGTCTTATACATTGTTGTTAAGCAGGTTATGGGGCGATAATTTTTTGGTTCGTTTGTTTCCTCATTTTTTGGAAGCAGGAATGTTAAACCATTAACTAGCCAAGAGGGCATCAAACTAGGATTTTGCAAAACATCGTTGTAAAGTTTTGTTAGCAGTTCATGGCTTTCTGGGAAGGCATTCAACCAGAAGTTAGGAATTTTATCCTTTCCTGGAGACTTCCATTTGCTTGACCTCCTGAGAGCAGATCTTATATCTTCTACCCTGACCCCCTCCCACTTTTGCTCCTCTAAGGAGTCTAGGTCTGTAGCTATTCTATCAATCCAAGGGGCCTTTTCATTGTGTGTTTTATCTTCTGCCCAGATTTTATTCCAAAATTCTTGCACTTCTTCTTTTGATGGGACAGACTTTATTGTTACTGGTGTTTTCCCTATCTTCCTGTAGAAATTTTTGGGGTTATTTTTGAACATGTTATTATCTCGGAAGAATTTAACACGCTTTTCATACCTTGCTATGCGGGCAGCTTTAGCACATACCTTTTGCTTGATGGTTTCTATGGTGGCATCAATGTCAACTATGGTTTTCATGTTATATTTTTTCTTTAGTTTTTGGGTCTTTGTAGGTTTGATACTCTTGTCAAATTTAAGGTTTTTCAAACATTCTATGTCAGATCTAAGCAGCTTAATTTGGTGTTGAATGCGTTCTTGCCAAGAAGGCTTTTTGTGGGAGTGTTGTCTTTTTCTAATCTTTTCACCACATAGAATCGTTGAGATTCTTGCGGATGCATAGTACAGGTGGTTGAGATCTGTAATATCAACATCATTAGCTGAAATTATATCCTTAAGTGCAAGGCGGATTTTACCAATTATTTTCAGGTTTTGGTTAGAATTGCGAATTTTGGGGAGAGTGTCGCGTTCATTCATACTAGTTTCTTTAATTTTCAGCCATTCAATCATGATTTGATTTTTTAGATCATGTAGTTCTGTTGCGTCGATTTCTGTATGACTTCCTTCATCTATTTGATTTTCACCTGCCTTAGTGTTTATGGTTGGTTCAGAGAGTATTTTATTTTGCCTATCAGTTACCTTAACTCTTTCAATTATTACTGTATTTTCATCAGCCTTGGGCTGGTTTATAATTATTTCCTCTGTAGTATCTTCTTTAGCTGCAGTTTCATTCTTTTTATCCTTTACTGCTTGCTTAATTTGGTCAATCTCTACTTCAGTTAGTAATTTTTTTTTTATAATGTTTCTTCTGACGTTGGCAAGTTTATTACTGTCTATGTAGGGTCTTACTGCAAGGTGTTTCTGTCTCCAGTTTAAGTAGGTTTGTACAGTATTAGATTTATCTGTAGGGAAATATATGGCACGGTAGAAGGCTCTAAGAACTTCTTTATTATCTTCCCTAGACCATTTTTCATTCTTTTTCTTTTGGTTATTTGATGACGAGCATGGATGGCCATCTGTTGGAATATTCCGGTTGTGGGGTACTTCCAGCTCCTGTGTGTCGGGAAGATTTGAACCAGTAGCAGATTTCTCGTCTCGGATCTGGTTCATTATCCGAGTAAGTGGTCCTTTATAATCCGGTCTATGACCATTGCGGTTTATATTTTGTTTTATTACCAGTGAGGCATAACAAGCTTCGACGTTGACGCTAGGGGACGGATCTGTCTGTTTAGGGTAAGTTTTTTGAGACAACACCGTCTCCGAGCTTTCGTGACGTAGCTTCTTAAGGCTAGCAGATCTATTTCGAGTGAGTGGCCCTTTGTGATTCGGTCGATAACCACTCTGGTTTGTGATCTGCCTTGTTATCATTGAGGCATGACGAGCTTTGGCGTTGACATTCGGGGACGGATTTGTCTGTTTAGGGTCAGTTTTTTGAGACAACACCGTCACCGAGTTCTCAGCATGTAAACATTGCTCGTAGCGTAGTTTTTTAAGGCTAGCAGATCGGTATTCATCTGTATTTTTTTTGTTGATAGATTTATCTCCAGGCATAGTGTATTTTTGTGTGTGTGTGGCGTTTTAAACTTATGAATGGTTCACTGTCTGTATTTGTTCACAAAATGAAAATAAACAAAGAAGAAAGAAAAAAAGTTTTGGTTTTGCTTCGTTTGTGATATGTGTTTTCGTATCCGTAAGTGTGTCCTGTGATTTTTACGTAGTTCTGTAAACATTAAGATGCATGTGTAGTTCTATGGGTATCAAAACGTATATATCATTGTGTACACGTTCAAGTGTATGCGTAATTATTCAATATATGTACTTACTATTTTGTTCCATTTCTTTTTTTTATATAGTTTGTAAACTTTCAGGTGTTGGTTTTGCGTGTGTGATCGCACGTGTTTCATTGAGACATCGTGCATAGGAGGTCCTGTGCTTTGTATTGCAGTGAAATTTCATTTTTTAAGAATAAAAAATATTCTTAAAAAAAATTATCTTCGTTAAAAGACCGCTTCCTTCAAATCTTCCACCGGTTCTTTTGGCTAATTCCATCGATGTTATTGGATTAGATATGTTTTTGTATAGGGAGCCCGGTGTAGCACATCCATGTTGTTATTCAGCCCGGTGCTCTGTCTTATTATTATTATTATTATTATTATTATTATTATTATTATTATTATTATTATTATTATTATTATTATTCAGGTCACTGCCTGGAATCGAACTTGGAATCTTGGGTAGTAGCGCGCGCTCTTAACCACTATGCCATATGTCCGTTTCTGAGTTCGATTCCAGGCAGTGACCTGAATAATAATAATAATAATAATAATAATAATAATGATAATAATAATAATAATAATAATATGTCCGGATGCAGTACCAGGCAGTAGCTCTCATGGTTTCTGAACTTAATTGATTAGAAGTGTTATCATGTACATTGTTTTGTTTTGGTATAAAAGATGGGCTACAGTAAATATTCTGCTCAATACCACAGATTTGCTTGTCAGTTGTTTGACCTTAACCAGTTGAGCATGTCCCTTGGTGGGTGACGATATGTGTATATCTGATCATGAGCAGAAGTAGTGGGGGAGCATCATAGCCATGTGTTGAGAGGAATTCTTTGGCGTTTTAATTATTCACCTTTGGAAACATGGGTGTTTTGCTCAACATCCTTAAACAAACCTTATTCAGGGACCTTTTGAGCGGGATGGGCTACGCGACCTGAAGAAAAGTCTAAGTGGGCCCTACCTGCGAAGTCATGCGTTGTTTATCTTGATATGAGATCACCATGTCGTGCACATATGGTTGTGATGCATGTGCCTGGTGTACCCTTATCAGACGGGTAGTCATGATGGGTATAATGGGCTTCGTATATTTTACCCCAGTGTCACTTTGATGGCATGCACTGCTCTCTCACTCAGTAATAATAATAATAATAATAATAATAATTATAATAATAATAATAATAATAATAATAATAATAATAATAATAATAATAATATAATAATAATAATAATGATGATGATGATAATAATAACAATAACAGTAACAACAACAACAACAACAACAACACCGAAAATTGCCTGAGGAATGAGAACTTAGGTTTGAAATTTCCCCAAGAGACCTTATAATAGCCGGTGGGTATATCAGCCGAAACGTTGTTAACAGCAAAATATATGAAGACAAATATCCGTCAAATGTAAATAATGTACATAATTCCTCATCTCTTAAATATAGAATTATGTGTGTGTGTATGTGCATGCATGTATATGACGTGTGCGTGTATGTATGTATGTATGCGTTCATATAGGCGCAGAAGTGACGGTGTGGTAAGTAGCTTGCTTACCTACCACATGGTTCCGGATTCAGTCCCACTGCGTGACACCTTGGGCAAGTGTCTCCTACTGTAGCCTCGTGACGACCAAAGCCTTGTGAGTCGATTAGACGGAAACTAAAAGACGGAAGATGGAATATACGAGAATTTGTTATTAATCACAACAATTCGTTTTATTATCCATTATATGCACATGTATGTATATGTATATGTTTGAGTGTCTATGTTTGTCCAACCACTATCGCTTGACAACCGATGTTTGTGTGTTTATTTCTTTGTAACTTAGCGGTTCGGCTAAGCCTGATAGTTTAAGTACTAGGCTTACAAAGAATAAATCCTGGGGTCGAATTGTTCGATTAAAGGTGGTGCCCCAACATAATCGCAGTCAAATGACTGCAACAAATAAAGGAATAAATGAATAAAAGAATACACACGCACACACGCCACATAGTGATGGACGCTCAATCGCTAGAGATAGCTATTCTGTATATCGGTGGCGAGGACGAATCACTGCTATCTC
>NC_142928.1:145135922-145158422 GCF_046866305.1 Octopus bimaculoides
ACTTAACGATAATATACATACACACACATATATATATATATATATATATATATATAGGAGGAGGATACATGCATGCATACATACATACATACATACATACCACAGCAATATAAATTGAGCAGAAACACTTTCTCTTGCACTGTTTAATGCTTACTTACCAACAATAAAATGTTTCATTCTATTGTATTTTTATAATATTGGTGTAAAAAGCAGGAGGGAAGAATATCAGATTTCTATTTTGTTTTCCGTATTTAGCTATTATCTGTACCGTCTTCTTCGTCGTCATCTATAAATGTTAGATTTACGTTATAGCTACGATTAACGCCACAGTAAAACTGTTCTTTCGTACATGAATGTTCTTTTCTATGGGAATTTGTTGATGATATTTCAGATTATATAACTTCGTACGTGTCTTATAATGTCTGGTGGGCGATGTCGTATATATTTTCCTTGTAAAAAATATATAATAGTTCGCTCTTCCGCGTGCGATCATCATGTGCATGAAATACGCAATGTTATGTTTGATCGTATTAATATTTTCAATCTTATGCATTGATAATATTTTCAGATCTATGATGATGTCTGATTTTTTTCGTTTTTCTTGTATTTAAGTTATGCCAGATACATTCTCTAAAATAGAGGCTAAAGTTGTTTACTTGTATATTTGTAAATATTTCTTCTAAAATATTGATCATTCATTGATTAATGAGTGAAGTTAAATACACCTCGTTGTACGTGTACTTGTATGTGCTGTGTGATTTTAGATTTCCATATATCTAGAGATAAAACTTCATGATATGTATCTATATATATATATAACTTACACTAACAGAAACTCATATATAGACACAGACGTGAGCGTGCGTGCACATGCAGGTACAAGTGAGTTATTGGGGGAGAAGCGTAGATAGCTAGATACAGATAGATAGACAGACAGACAGACAGACAGACAGACAGACAGACAGATAGACAGACAGACAAACAGACAGACAGACAAACAGACAGACAGGCAGAGAGACAGACAGGCAGGCAGGCAGATAGATAGATAGATAGACAGATAGATAGATAGATAGATAGATAGATAGATAGATAGACAGACAGACAGACAGACAGACAGACAGACAGACAGACAGACAGACAGACAGACAGACAGACAGACAGACAGATAGATGGGCATGAAGATTTTTGCAGCGCTAACTCAACAATCATCATATCTTTATTTTATGTAGTTATGTGGGGCACAATGAGTAATATTTTCTAAACTTCTGACTTTAAGAAAAAGTAGATTTACTATATTTATTATAAAGTACATTTATTATAAATGTTAACTGCATTACAAAAACTATTTCAACTAAACAAATGATCTTTAAATGCTTTTAAAACATTATAACCTATTCAGAGCATTATTTCATAAAAAATTATCTTGTTCCCCTTTGAACATACAAAAGACAAAATTGTCGGGGCAATATGAGCTAGACAAAATAAGGTCAATTTGCTTCTTCATTTCTTCGGAATTATATTTAAGAAACCCTCACAGGTATCAATATCCATACTTAGATATCAGAAAGATCAGAAATGCAACACAAATTTTAAACATCTAGGTTAAATAAATAAGTAACGTGGAAAAGTGGCTCGTGATATGAAATTAATGAAACGTCTTTAAATTTAAAAACTCGACATAAAATACTCTATAGTTTCTTCACGATCTGCTGGAGTGGCTCTCCTTTTGATATATTTACGCACCATGCAGTTAAAAGGAAGTAGTTTTTGAAATTAGTCATTATTCATTTTGTCACATATTAGACACTAGTGTGAAAAGAAAAATGACTTGGAATCCAAGAAATAAAAAACGTTTAATTGTTAAACACCAAAAATTATCTCGATATTTTATTAGTAACCTCAATTTAAAATCGCATCAAATTTAAGGAAAAATTTCTTGGAAAAATAAGAAACTGTCACCTGATTTTTTTTTTCAAACTCTCACAACTTCAACAACTGTGCTGACCAATATTTACACGCAAAGTTGGCGCAATAGTTTATAATGATGATGCAACAGTTGCACTATAATGGTTTCAAACAAGTAGAGATAAAATAACGAGGGGTCAGGAATTACTCATTTTTTGCCACCTTACCCATTTTGCATACCAGTGTTTATTTATTGCTACTGCAGATAATTTTTTTAAAAATAAGATTGCCGACAAATTTTCGGTTTCGAGAGAACACTGAATATAAAAGAATTACCCTTTTCAGAAATATGAGTTTTTCATGTTTAAAAATGAAATTATCTTCTATGGGACAAAAATAGAAGTGATTTATGGGATATTATTTTAATGCTCACCATATCAGCCTGAGAAGGCATGAAGTTGTTGACTTGCACAGGAAATAGTTTTCCTTGTAAAAATGTGTTCTGAGTGACAATTTCTTCCGACAAATTCTATTGGCATACATTCGTAGTTATCAACCCACGTAATGCTGGTCTTTCAATAAGATTAACGGCTTCAGGACAACCAGCATGAAATTAAATGAGATAAAGGCGGCCATATTCTACGGATAAGTACTGTGTCTCATGTCCAGCTTCTTAATCGTTCTAATTCCTCTGATGTTAATATTCAATGCCCCTGGATATTTAATGTCCATTCTTAAGAGCGACACCATCTTAGAGGCTATTTTATATCTATCGGGCAATCTAATAATCTATTATTTAACTTCCTTTCCTGTTCCATTTTGTGACTTCATAGCTTTTCATAGAAACTAGAGGGCTGTACTGACAAGCATAAGGTAGTGGATCTGATTCTTAGACCGGTTGGTGCTTATTGCTCTTGAGCAAGGTACTTCATTATGCCAGTCTACTTATCTGGAAATGAGTACTAGCGAAATGCTTCCGCCAAATGTCACATTCTCTACGATCAGCAATATCAGGTAAAGGAGGACCTCATTGTCACTACATAGGCACATATTTTATTGATGGTAAAATTACGTACATATACGAGGTTGTACTGAAAAGTTTCTGGCTTTAAGGATACCGTGAACGGTTTGGTTGCAGGCCAAACATTCGGAGTTCTTTTATAGGGCTTAGAAAACTAGAGAACCGCTGGAATGAGTGTGTGCATCTGCGAGAAGAATACGTTGAATAAAATCATAATTAACTGATATCCTTTATTTGCTTTCCTAAAGCTCTCGTGTGTGTGTGTGAGTGTGTGTGTCTGTGTGTGCCTGTGTGTGTGAGTATGTGTGTGTGTGTGTGTACTTAGATAACTTATGTTGCGACCATAGATTGATACAGGCCATATAGCACCACCTTAACATCAGATTCAGAATTCATCCAAGTTTGGGATCACCTGCCATAGCCCACAACACAATTCAGGCTCACAAAACATAAATTCACTGCAGCACAATTTCCTTTTCTCAACAGGTACTGCTCTTTAACATTATCTGAAAACAAATAAAGAAGAAATATATCCATCATGCGTATGTATACTTATATATATATACATATATATATATATATATATATATATATATATATATATATATATATATATATATATATGTATGCATGTATATATATATATATATATATATATATATATATATATATATATATATATATATACATACTATATATATATATTTATGTGTGTGTGAGCGCATGTATGTATATATATGTATATATATATATATATATATATATATATATATATATATATATATATATATATATATATATATATATATATATATGGTGGTTTTTAAATCATTGAGAACAATTTCATCTTTTTAATAAAAGCAATGTTCAAACATTATCCCACCACTCTTCCATATCTTCTAAATCCGACATAAAAGCAACGGGTACGTCGTAGAGTTCATTTTTTCGTTAAAGAAATTCGATGAAGTAACACAATCCTTGATAGATATATTTTTAAAAAAACGTTATCATAATACATTTAATGTCATTAAACAAAGAAGCAATGTTCCAAGCCTCTTAACCATAAATAGAAACTATATTGAAGCATCTAGCAATGTGTCCTCCTTATAACACATTTAAGGATCAAAAATTTAATTCATACAGAAAATAGAATTAGCAGATATTGTATATACAGAAAATACAATACCGCAACAATTCACAACACATAAGGCCACACTGCTCTGTTATGTTGTGCATTAATTGTGCGCAATAAAAATCAGAATACTGAAATATTCATGGCTATTTCTAACATAGACCCAAAACCATGCATTGATGTCGGGAATGATGGTGAAAACTAACAAATTCATAAATTTTACGTATTTTTATGTCCCTCAAGTATACCTTACTGGTGTACCAACCGAAAGCATAAATAATCTTAACCAAATAAGGGGAAAATGTTTCTTTTATCGTTGTCCTACCGAGTCTGCCAATCCTGGTAACTCAAAATAATAATGACAATAATAGCATTAATAATAAAAGCAATGTAAATTCATTATCTCTTATTATTTATTTCTCATTTTCTTAATGTCATCATAACTTCGATATGAAAATATAAAATACGATAACAGCAAAAATTATAGTAAAATTATGAAACTCATTTATGCAGCAATGAGAGAGAATAACAAGCAAGAAGGAAACAGAAAATTTAAGGTAAACCTCATAATGTAATCGAGTTATGACAAACTTCTATACTATATGATTTATCATACAGCTCGCTGGTTATGCGATATAAAATCGATATAAAATTACAACTTTTATTAATATAATAAATAATTGTCCATTATGTTCATGAAAAATCTTTCACATTTACTTTCTTCTCAATATGGGGTTTGTATATGCATGTATGTGCGTGTGATTAAAGTTGGGAGAGAAAGAGAAAGTAAGAGGCAGTAACCATGAGGTTTATAATGCATTTTCTAACTGTATGTAATTATATGAAATATCATAATTATATTGCTAACAGCTGTCAGAATAAAGTACAAAAGCATATATGTACTCACTCCCGTATGCAGGAATATATATGCGTGTGTACATTACTTTAACTCTCTCACTTTATGTATGTATGTATGTATGCATGTACGTATGTATGTATGTACGTATGTATGTATGTATTTATTATGTAAGTATGTATTTATATATGCATGTATTATGTATTTACGTATATACGTATTTGCATATGTATGTATATATATATATATGTGTGTGTGTATACACGTACGTATGTTTGTATGTATATACGTATATATATATATATATATATATATATATATATATATATATATATATATATATATATATATATATATATATATATATATACACATACACATATACACATACATATACACACACACACACACACACACACGCACACATATATACATACATGCGTTTATGTATACATATGTTTATGCGTGTGCATGGTTTTATATCGATATGTACGCAAGACTTAGAATACTATATTAATATCCATGCTAAATATTCATCGTTCTAGCATAAATTCATTGATGGCAGGTTAGTTAATTTGTGAAGAAATAATTTTTGCATACACAAGCGCAAACAGACACCGACACACACAAGAATATGAACATGCTCATGAGTGTGCATCTATGTATGTATCTATGCACGTGGATACATTTATATCCATATGTATATACGTGCACGCGCACGCATATATGTGTATATATGCATGCCTTATATGTGTCGGTCTATGGTTGTGTTTGTGCGTGTGTGCGTCGATTATTATGTACTGTCTTAGCTTCGAAATATGCGATTGTGACACAGTGAGAAAATTCCAGCCACAGATGTAACCTATAGATTTGCTGCTTAATCAACTAGAAATAGCAGCCACTTCTTCCTCATTGTACTGCACTCTCTTATAATATATGTTAAGGGATCAATATGTTTCCAGTTATGCAAAATACTTTATCGCAGTCATTTATCGTAATCCTGCTTTTGATCTTAGTTCTGGTCCATTACTGTCGTCTTGGGTTTCTAGAAATGCAATAACAACAACGAGTCAATAAATGAATGTGTATATGTTCGCTCGATCTACAAAAAATAGCAGCCAAATATATTTTCATATCACATCGAAATTTCTTTAAAACATATAGAGAGCCATACCTCGAGTTTCGCACTAAAATCTTACCAGCTAAACGAAATAGAACTATACGAAGTGAATATAATATACCTTAGCGATAGGAACTTAATATGTTATATTTTACATTATATTTTACTGTATACAAACATTACTAAACAGAAGGAGAGTCTAAAGACTCGCAGTTTCATCTTAAGATACTTCCAACTTTCGAAAACCACACAGTTTAAGATCACATTTTGTGATGTTAAAGGATCTGATCTAAAGTTATAATGATTTTAGAGAAGATTTATGATTAAGAGCTAATATTTCAAATATTTGATCAAAGACAGCAAGGGTGGGGGAGGGGGATAAGTCGATTACATTGACCCCAGTGCTCTGTTAGTATTTATTTTATCGACTCCGAAAGGATGAATGGCTAAGTCGACCTCGGTAGAATTTGAACTCAGAACGTAAAGACAGACAAAATACCACTTTGCATTTGGCCTGGATAACAATTCTGCTAGTTCGCCGCTTTTAATTTCGTAATAATATCCAAATCGTAAGCGTATCAAGATTCTACGGATGGCTTGAGATATTATTACTTACAAACAATACCTCCGATTCAACGTAACATTATCTGCACTAGCATTTCACTGTCAGTCAAAACACAAACAAAATATATACAAATTATTGTCATCAACTAAAATCTCTGTTTTAGTTTCAACTCACAGGCAGATACATTTACTGATGTTCCTTCCCAATGATCGTTTTGTTTCTGAATCTCCTAATATAATAATGAGCATAATGTTTTTAAATATTTAATAACACTACACGGGCTCAGATCTATTTTTTACCATTTGGTTAAGAAGTTATTTTTCCGGACCTCACCCAAGATTTGTCGGTGGAATGCAGGAAGTTATCTTCAGACCAGAAACTAGTTTTAATGCTAGCAACAGATTGAACATCGCTAAAACAGCCAAGAACGAGGTGGTGGTGTTAAACCGGGCGACGCACTAAGCCTACCTTCCAAAATCTTCGAATATAAAGAGCTCAAGCAATTACTACCAGGTGTCTTGTTCAATGCTCTAATAATTCAATTAATTCACCGCACTGCTTGTATTTATCGGCCTCAGCAAGTAGTTAACTCAGTGTGCAGATATTAGTACAAATACTTCATGAAATATTAACTAACACATTAAATAATTCTGCCAGTTATATCAACTCAGGTCGCTGAAAGAACATAAGGTAATGAGAGTTCTCCAAGCCGTATTATTCTGAGCCAAACTGCAAACTTCTCTCAGGTGACACCCATCTCAGTCAAGCCTCCTGCTCAGTTATTTGACACGTTTTCAAAGGCCTGTTCCTCTTTATATTTTCACCTTCAACTGACTGCTCGTCGACTGTCCTTGCCGATCTCCTCAACCGTAAGCGCAATACAAGGCCAAGCAGCTTCCTTCCTCTAGCTGTGATAGTGTCTTGCAGTTTACTTAGTAAAGCTCGTCTCCGATTTCAATTAACCGCATATAAATACTGGCATTAGTCAAATAAAATGTAACTTCGTTTTTGTTGGTAGTTAGCACCAAGTCATTCTTGGTATGTACATCTGCAATGAAAGGATCATTATTATAATCACCCAAACGCATAATGTCAGGATTAGCTATCGCTACATTATCCATCCTCTTCCAAACGTTGAAACACAAGAGTGTGAGCTAACTGAGATTTCGCTGCGTCATTTTAAAGGAGTAAGCAATAAGCTAGACATTCTGTTGATTCATTTAGGCCTTGGTGGACATTGCCGGTGAAATTTATATGCCTTGTTGACAGACACATTTGAATGCCCATGGAATGATTTGAAACAGTAATCTATCAACTGCTGTTGCGTCATCACATTGAGCAATTTATGCACCAGTATCTCCCGTGGCCAATAGATGTATTTGTCTTTTTATTAATTGCTTTCCTTACTCCCCCTCTCTCTCTTTCTCTGACACATACACACACACACACACACACACACACACATACATACATACATACATACATACAATTATATATATATATATATATATATATATATATAAATATATATAAAGAGAGAGAGAGAGAGAGAGAGAGAGAGAGAGATAGACATTCAAACATTCACATATATGTATGTATTACATGAATTCATATACATACATACATACATACATACATACATAATGTAACAGCAAGGAAAGGAAAAAGAATTACATACAAAAGGAGAAAAAGAGAAAGATAAGCGGTAACACCAGTTGATCAGAATTCTAAGCGTCTTTCAGAAAACAGAATACTGTTATATAAATGGATTTTTCTTCAATTCTTGGCACTTCTATTTTATTTATATATTTAGTTAGCTTCAAGCTAAATATCGAAGGATTCGGAATTGCTATCTGTGCTGAGCCGCTTAGCTTTAAATGTACTGCCCGAATATATATGTATATATATTTCGAATTGCCTGCAGTCGATTTGTAATATAATAATATTAGAATAAATTGCTGCATTGAGGTATAATGAAACGTTTGCTTGAAGCATGAAATTGTTTGAAGCTTGCTAGCACTGCTCTGCTTGAGATTGAAATATGAAAAAAGTAAATGTCTTCAATAATCTGGGGCGAATACTGCAAAGTTCTGATACTTAGCTCTGATTATATATCTTAAATCAGATGCGAAATAAATTATACACTGGATAGGGTGCAAGTTTTTCCCCTTGCTTTTTCCTGTGTGCATGGAGACTGAGGTATTTAGATTGAATATTATTTTTCCCTAACGTGCAATCATTTATGTGAGCCAACAAAAGGGCGCAGATTGTTAGCAATAGAACTCAAATATATATTTAAGCTACATTTTAACTTATAATGAAAGGAAGGACATATTCAATAATGAAATCCTGGCTATGTCTGGAAAGAAAGAAAGGATTGTTTTGTTCATAGGCCTATTGGATTCGAACTGGTCTGAATCAAAACAAAAACAGCATATCGAGTGCGGAAAGTCTTGAACTCACGACCTATGAGATCGTAAACTAATATCAGCAGAAGATTTTAGTTATTGCTCTTCGCTTCAGCAAGCGAAGTTACAGGACCTGTTTGTTATCTGGTTTATCTTGAATAGCAAATTGTAAATAATAGGCAAATTAGATACTGCAAATAATATATAATATAGTTTTATTTTTAGGACACGTAGATGCGTCTTTTGTAAGGGAAGAATATAGTCGACTGATTCTAAAATTCAAGAAAATGAATGCTAATATTAACCACAGCACCGGAACTCGTATTTGAATAGGAAAATATCGAAAGTATATACAGTAAAAATTTGTGTGCTGTTTCACAATCAACAACGTCAAAATCATTTTAATAGTATTCTATATTAAACAACAGTTAACCCATAGCATGTAATTATGTATATTATGCACAACTGTAAGCTTCTTCTATTTTGAATTGCTATGATTATATGTGTGTGTATGTGCGTATGTGTGTGTGTATGTATATGTGTATGTATATGTGTATGTGTTTGTGTGTGTGTTTGTGTATGTAGATGTGTATGTGTTTGTATGTTGTTGGGTGTGTGTGTCTATGTATACGTATTTATACATTGATATTTGACAAACAAAGCTAAGAAGAAAGATATCTATAATAATGCAGTTGTGTTATCAGCGCTATTATTCCCCTCATGTGGTTTATTAGACTACTTGACCTGATCAGAAAAAAGTCATATATACAAATTTATTATAAATATAAATATATATACATATATGCATATGTGTATATATATATATATATATATATATATATATATATATATATATATATATGTGTGTGTGTGTGTGTGTGTGTGTGTGTGTATATATATATATATATATATGCGTCTGTGTATTTGAGTGCATTTATAAATATATATATGTAAGCATACACAAGTACACATACACACATATATCAGAAATGATGAACTGCTCTCATACGGCACGTCATTGGAGTGGTCATATACTAGATATCATTCGGAACTTTTAAACGTTTTCAAATTTTCAACATTAAAGTAAGTACAATTTCATATGATAATATAGATTTCAAATGTTGGCACTAGGCCAACATTTCCGGGGTAGGGGATAAGTAGATTACATCGACCCCAGTACTCAACTGGTACTTACTTATTTTATTGACCCTGAAAGGATGAAAGGCTAGATCGACTTCGGCGAAATTTGAACTCAGAACGTAAAGACGGACGAAATGTCGGCAGGCATTTTATCCGATGTGCCTTAATTTATATGATAATACGCTGCTTAAATGCACCAAAGTTTCACATATTATGTGCACAATTTTAGACCTCGATGAAACCATTTCACTTTATTAATTGTACTTATGGGTGTAGGCATGGTTGTGTGGTAAGAAGCTTGCTTCCCAACCACATGGTTCCGAATTCAGTCCCACTGTGTGACACCCTAGGCGAGTGCCTTCTATAATAGGCTCAGGTCGACTAATATCTTGTGAATGGATTTGGTAGAGAAACTGAGAGAAGCATGTCACACACACTCACACACACACACACACACGTCTGTGTGTATGTATATGAATGTGTGTGTGTGTGTGTGCGTGAGTGAATCTTTGTGTCTGTGTTTGTCCCCATCACCGTTTGACAACCGGTGCTGGTGTGTTTACGGCCCCGTAACTTAGCTGTTCGACAAAAGGTCCCGATAGAATACGTACTGGGTTTTAAAAAAATAAATCCTGGGGACGATTTGTTCGCCTAAAACGCCTTCAAGGCGATGCTCCAGTATGGTCGCAGCCAAATGGCTGAAACAGTAAAGTATAAAAGAACAAGAGAATAGACCCTAAAAGCATTAAACACTGAAACAAACTTGGAGTTATTTGAACGTACTCCCTAAGGGATATAATCAAAATACCGATGTACTTTAAACCCACTACTCACCCGAGTTTGATATCAACTGTCCTTGAAATAAAGATTTTTTTAAATTGGTCACACATATAGTTCATTATATAATACTAAATATTTGAAGGTGGAGAGCTGGCAGAAACGTTATTACGCCGGGTGAAATGCTTAGCGGTACTTCGTCTGTCTTTACGTCCTGAGTTCAAATTCCACCGAGGTCGACTTTGCCTTTCATCCTTTCAGGGTCGATTAAATTTAGTACCAGTTGCGTACTAGGTCGATCTAATCGATTGCCGCCCCTCCCCAAATATTTTTCGGTCCTTGTGCCTAGAGTAGAAAAGAATACTAAATATTTGTCTCGTACTTTATTCAAGAGTCTCTTGAGGGATCAGTGTTCAGGTTGACATCGGCCTAAATTGAATTCAGAATGTAAAGACACGTAGTTAAAACTCGCATTGCCTTTTGTACATCATATACTTCTGTCAGTCAATCACATAGTATTTGTTTCTAATTTAGGTACAATTCCAGATGTTTTTGAGAAGAAAAGGTCAGTTGATTCCCTCCAGCCGTACTTGAGAGCTACTTTATTATATGGGCTCTGGTGGTTTAAAGAAAATGAGATTGACCCCAGCGCGATTTCAGCTCAGAACGTATAGGTTCGGAAAAAATAAAACGCAGCTCATTTTTTCCACATTAAGGATTCTAGCAATCTAGCTCCCTGGCTAATGCCATCCATGCTAAAAGTTACCTTGTGATCAAATTT
Source organism: Octopus bimaculoides (assembly GCF_046866305.1). Lineage (NCBI taxonomy): Eukaryota > Metazoa > Mollusca > Cephalopoda > Octopoda > Octopodidae > Octopus > Octopus bimaculoides. Next base: position 145,147,628 of record NC_142928.1, read on the forward strand.
CCAAATAACATTGCTGTAGATTTTAATAAATTTCACTTACCTTCATTTTTCTACAGAAATTTATTACTATCTGAACACTTAAGTGCTTTGTTAATCTCATACTTCACCTTCACATGTATTTGAGCATCCATAAATTAATATATTATTACGGACAGTTCAAAGAGATGCTTGTCTATTTGCAGCCACACGCCACTTCCTGTAGTGTTGCGTGCTTACTAATATTTGTTCTTGTGCATCTATGTAGATTTTCATTCCTCCATTTTATTATCTGTCTATCCGTTAACCGTATCTTCCCCCGTTATTGTTTTGCCACAACGCACGCAACAAGATAACTGAACCACTCTTTGCATCGGTACAGAAGTAAATCTCCTCTTGACCCATATTCGGAAAAATCTTTATTCGTCCTTCACTTGTAAAGATCAAATTTTTGATTGCTGGATTAATAACCTTTTCGTAGAGTTATCTCTTCTAATTTTTTTTTCAATCACATATCAATGTTTCATGAAAATTAGACTTCCCAGTTACACATATTCATTCGAAAAATATATGTATATTTTTTCTTTCTTCAAATTTATATTACAACTTAATTATTTACAGAAAAAAAAATATCTTAAAAAATCTATTTCAATTATGTGAAATCTTTAGAAGAATATATGACATGTAATTAGATTCAGCTATTCCTATAAAGACGAATATTCATAATTGGATTAAATTATGTTTCAATCTGCAATAATGCATAATATTTATTAAATACGTTGTTTATTTATTTTACCAAATTTTTGATAAATCTTTGCATTGCGGCTATAATCTTTGGAGGCGAAAAGATGGATGTTCTTAGAATTACGATATTATGAGCTAAAGAATTCTGAAAGACGTAATTTTCTTTTACGTGTGGTGGTATTGTGAGTAAATGAAAATGAATTGCATATTGAACATTATTGAACATACGTATATTTATATGTGTGTACGGGGGGAAAACAGCATCTGAGAGTACAATAAGCTGTACAAACCAGGCTTTTATTAGAAAATATTAATGCATAGCACCAAATATAGCTGGAAATTTTCTTCATGTTGTAGTTTATTTCCAGGTCAACCCATACTTCCAGCATGTTTTATTTAACATGTAAAGTAATTTATGGAAATGTGCCTGCTATTTCATGCAGTCTGAAAGATACGTAGAGGCTAATTGCATGAATTAAGCGGTAAGAATAAGTCAATTACTCTATGAGTCACACTATTCATATTTACAAGATTAAAATATAATGTGAATTTGAACAGCTAAGAAGGCATGAATCATGAGATAAAGACAGAACGAAAGAAAGAAAGAAAGAAAGAAAGAAAGAAAGAAAGAAAGAAAGAAAGAAAGAAAGAAAGAAAGAAAGAAAGAAAGAAAGAAAGCGATTAATGAGTTAATAAGTTCATAGGAAATCATTAAATCTAACAGCAAATATCCAGACATGTAGCTTGATGTAAAATAAAACCAATCATCAGTCAAAAATATCTCATTTAGATATAAATCAATATTTAGTGTCAAGAGATAGTAAATATTTAAATCTTGCATATATGAATTAGAAAGACAATCACAGAAAAAAACATAAATATATATGTATACAAATATATGCATTCAAAAATACACACCAATATATCTTCTTAGCATTATATTCGATGTTTTTCGACAATTTACAAACATTCAAAATAAAATTAGGACTATTTATAAACGCTTTCGAAAAATGATCTATATCTATATGAAAAAATCTATTAGAAAGTTGATAAGCCAAACTTCAGGCGAGTACAAAGATAAACACTCATATATACTAACATTTTAAAGTATTGTATGTATGTCTGATTGAGTATCAGCAAGTGCATTTCTATGTGTGCTTCTGCGCCTATAGTTATGTATATGGAATATTTTAATGCATGTACATGCTCACACACACACATACACTCGCACACATACACACACACGCACGCACAGACACACACACACACACACACACACACATACACACACACACACACGTGAGTGTGTGTACACGTAGTGGGGGAGCTATGTCGGTCGAATGAGAGAAATGTGCTAAATACATGTTACAGAAGAAATGCCTTTATTGTAACTGAAAATCTTTTTCGCATCTCGAGATTTTCGTCACTGCGATCTCCTTGATGATCACATTGGATTGCAACTCGAGGAGTTGAGAGAACTATTGAAGCCATGGAATTGTGGCTGGATAGTTATACAAGTGAACACACCTAAACGCATAAAAATCAATTTATATTAGATGAAGTAAAGTATGTTGTAGAAATTTATTACTTTAGGCTCAGAGTTAGCCTTTTTTGACAGAAATCTAGGACTGCGATAGAGACGAAAACAGTCCCCAACTTTGTAAATCTTGTTATGGAAAAGCTAGTTATCGACTACTTCGATATCACATTAGACTAAAAGGAAACACTAGACAAATATGGAAACTCTTTCTACATATACGTCCAAGAAAACTGTGTTTCTGTTTTGGGATTGAAATCGCAGAGAAGCTAAAGGAATTTGAAGGACACTTCAACTGAATTAATGAAAATATTCAATTCTCCAATGAATATAGCAATAAGCAACTCCCAATTTTTTATATCTTCATCAACAAATATGTCACCAAATAGAAACTATTTACTTTAAACATAGGAATCCAAACATTTTATGCCCATCAAATATATCTGAATGTATGGCATTTATAACCTAGTCAAAAGGATTAGCACAATAGTATCTGATGCAAACATTTGTGATATAAGACACCAAGAACTGGAGGATGCACTCAAAGGAATTACCCACCAAAATTCAGTACCCGGGAAATTCAAAAAATACAAAAAAGCAACGAATACTGACTATCCTACCATACATCACCCACTACAACCTCCAAAGTAATGAGGTCTTCAACATCATAATCCATAGCATACTATTAATGTAAAAGGATATCATTATGGACCAAATTCTCCACAGACATAACTTCATAAAGTGTAAAAGATGCCCAACTAAAAGAAAAAAATCTAACAAAGGCCAAACTTTAAAATTCCAGCAGTAAATAAATGCGGAAGACACAACTATGATTCATATATTAATGTAATAGAAGAATCAGAAATCTGTTTCAAAAAGGAACAATTCTTTACAATGAAACGTAGTTTTGCCTGTGCATCTGAAAACTTAATCTATACAATAACATCCTTAGGTTTTGGGGAGCATTACATGGGCAAACGAAAATACCTTATATCAACGCATGACCTTACATAGCGAACAAATTAAAATAAGCGAATACAGACAAATATGATTCAGCGAACATATAAACATAAGTGTAGGCGAGAAATAAACCATCTTTGTGACTTTCCTTTCTATAAATTTTAATGATAATTAAACTCAACGCCAACGCGTCCACAGACACACGTTCTTCGTATCAAACTACTAACCACGCCTGAATTCTTGTTGCAACCACCATCAAAGATACTGTAACCTTTTAGGAGCTACGGGGGCGACGATGTACAATTTTTTTTTTCTGTTTTCCATGATAAAGTTGTCTAAGCAATTTCTTTCCTGTATTTTTTGCCATACACACATACACCTACATATAAAAATATATATTTACATTAATATAGATATACACATATATTAATATGAATATACACATATGTGTGTGTATATATATATATATATACATACATATATATATATATATATATATATATATATATATATATATATATATGCGTATATCTTTGAATAAATTTCTATTAATACGTGTATTTATTTAAACTTATGTAGATGTATACAGCACGATACTTAACAACACAAGCTTACACACATTCACACGCACATGTGCCTGCGCACACACACAAACACAGACACACACACACACACACACACACACACACACACACACTCGTGCGAATGTATGCATACATACATATACACATTGCAATTATTTGCATTCAAACCTATGTAGGCAACACACTCGCATGAATACCCGCATAGAAGTTCAAATGAAAACACAAACACATGCAAACACACGCACGCACTCACGCACACACACACACAAACACACACACACACACACACACACACACACACACACGCATGCACACACATATACATCTAAATATATAACACTCAGAAACTCACGCTGTATCCGGCGCTACATAGCTACACTTAGAAACTGACAAAAACTGCAATTTTTACCTAACTGTAGTTAACTTGCTGACAACACACGTAGGAGATACTATAAATTAAAGTAAATAACATTTTCGAATTCTCTAAGAATAGATTTATCCACTCAAAACAAGTATTGTCCATCTTCACACACACACACAAGTACACGCGTACGCGCTCGCGCACACACACACACTCACACACACACACAGAAAGGCATCACGCAAACACACATAGACTTGCTAGATCATTAGAACTAGTCGATAGTGTACAAAAGAACTCTGCCGTTACGTGGAAGGTGATTATAGTATTAGTAGATGTGCGTTATGCGTCTTCGAAATATTCAATTCTCAAAAAAACTATGAGAATAAATTTATGTGATTGTACTTCCGGCTCGATGTAGAATCCAAATTTCCTTCAAATCACAGCCTGTTTTCGTTTAAAATGAAGAACATACTATGTAGATAATCTAAGTCTAGATGATAAAATCACAGTTGGACTGCTCAGTCAGAGTTGGTACGAGTTTCAATAACTACAAAAAGGTATACCTCGCTCTCGGGGCTAACAAAATCATTGTTGCTTTTTTTTTCTCAGGTTAGCCCTGACAGTGCAGAATTTGATTCCAGCCATATCCTTCGTGTTTATTTTACTTTATTGAACGATGAGTATGAGATGCGTTCAAATCGTGTACTTCTTTTTTAATTTTGCTCATCGCAACATTGCCGCGAGCTTACTGAAACGTTACGTGGCTTGAGCTTGAATATCAACAAATTTTAGGTAAAACTTGATGCGCACTGTACGTCTGTACTCTGGGCGAAACGGCCGAGAACTGAAAGGGCCTACCGACGCGAAAACTGTCATGCAAGCGCAGCAGGGGTGGTGTTACCTGCCACTCAAAGCAGTTTGCCTACGACACATCAGTTTTGGCGAGAAAAAATAAGTTGTATGCATCTTGAACGCCTCTCAGATCTATTCCATCTCAATCACAGATTTTTTAATTAAGTTTTTTAACTAAACAGTTCAAAACTTCGAATATCGTTGAGAGACTAATATCCACAGATAACATCACTTATGGACGGACTTGCAGTGTTTAAAATCACAATATATACAATATGTATCGGAGGGAGACGAAATTTGTCCCGACAACGTCTAGCGAGAACCGCAAATACATTTCGACCTCGTTGGGTCTTATCACTGGCTTGTAACCCACAGCAAGTCACATGCTTAGACGCGATTTCTGGTATTCTTGTGAGTACACTTCATTAATAAAGCCCAAGAAGAGAGAACTGTATCTGGTGTTCTCACCAGACGCAACTGGAAGAATGTTCAAAACCCTATACCCGGTACATATTTTGTTTTTCAACACAGCACATCCATAAGAAATGTTACCTCTGAACGAATACCGCAGTAAATTTGCCATTCAACGACCTATTTACATTAAATATGATATATAATTGCCTACACAATCAATAGCTCATTAGATTCATTCAAACTATAGTGTGTACGTGGCTTTACAAGCTGTTCATATTTATATTGTGCCACATGCCACCACTAATTCAATACATGCTTGATCATGACAAATTCCATCCAGCATAATTTCACCACACGCCCGCTTTCGAAACGATATTACTAAGATAAGCTCACCTAATGTGTTATATTCATAAAGAAGAAAAGCGTTATTTGACGGAGGTTTAGCGTCTATTTCTAACAGATCAAACAACTAGGTACAAGTTGGAAACATACACGCTTGCATTAATTCTGTTTCTTAACATGCTTCAATCATTGAGCTGCGGCCATTCTGGGGCATCACCTTGAAGTGTTTAGTCGATTACATCACCACACTGCTTGTTTTCAACTCTCGTACTTATTTTATCTTTTTGTCATTTTTGCCGAACCGCTAGCTTAATGGAATGCAAACTGACCTATAGAGACAATGATGAGCGAACCCATATTTCAACTATACATACACACATACACAAATACACAGAGACACACATAGACACACAAAGACACATGGACAGTCACACACACGCACGTACATATATATATATATACACACGTTGGGCATCTGTGCTGCTTCCTCACAAAGAACTGGACTGACCCGAGAAGCATAGAAAACGCTTGACTCAGCTGTCGGCCTCTGTGTATGCGAAAATGCAAGATCATGTGATTGTTCAAAGTCTTCTAAAACACACTTTATGTGCGTATCTTTTTAACAAAATATTATTGTCAATACCAGTTGATTCGTCATTGGCGATCTTTACCTAGCAGCAACTATTTCCTGCACAGAGAAGGGCGATAATCTAATATAGGACATAATCTGCTTCAAAGCGAACATTGCATTCACTGCAGTAAACCTAATAATTTACTACCTTGTAATAAGGGAATAAAAATAAAATCACTGGCAACCAAGCAGAAAATAATCCATTATTATATCGAATCACTGTTGTAGCATTTGCGAATATTATAATAGTTGCTTCTGTATTGTCATAATACAAAACTCCATAGACGTGCACGCCTATAAATATAGACACATCCACGATCAAGTACAGATGTGTATTCGGTTATAATATGTATGTGTATGCATGTAAATATACATATGTAGATGCAAGCATACACATATACATATATAGGTATATACGTACATATATATTTATACATATGTGTGTTGGTCCGTGTGTGTGCGTGTGCGTATGTGTGTGTTTGTGGGAGTGCGTGTATATCCATTTATTTATCTATCGATATAATCGTATATTTATATATGATTAGATAGATAGATTGATAGATAGATAGATAGGTAGATAGATAGATAGATAGATAGATAGATAGATAGATAGATAGATAGATGTACACACACCTACATGCACACACGCGCACACATTCACACACACACACACACATACCACGAAATGTAGTTAGGTACTAAGTAGATGAGAACGGCTTAGAATAAAGACTTTTTGCTATAGGCATTGACAATTCTCTGTAGGAACTTATTTATTTTCCCTCGATTTTCTAACATTTATAAATATCCCTCACTGATCATAAATAAGTATATTAAGGTTTCTGGACCAAATATACAGAACTACTATAGATTGCTGGCAGAAGAGAAAAAAAGATCTCGGAAAGAAATTTTACTTGAAATCACGAATACGGTAATTGGTACAGTAATACATGTGTGTGTGTGATGGGGTGTATTGATAGAAAGATAAAAAGATAGATAAATATGCGCCCAAACACATACACTTACACACACACATACACACACACACAAACACACACACACACACACACACACACACACACACACACACACACACACACACATACACGCGCACACACACACACTCACTTACCTGGAGTAGGATAGCTCTTGTGTTTGCCACTGCCTTACACAGGCTTATAGAATAGGCCCAAAAGTGTCCTCGCCATATAAGTGTTACTCGGGTCGTACATTTTTTATATGAGCAATCTGCCCTCTGTCGCTGTCTTACGCACACACAGGCTATGCTAATTTTCTCATACATTCTCAAACAAACAATGAATCGAAAATAAATCGAAAATTATATGTTCACTTACAAACAATTACGGTCGTTTTTACCTTTTACAACTAAGTTCTTCAACAACAAAATTCTCAACACCGCATTGCATTCACATAATTTGACACGTAAAGATCTAAACATCTCACCAAAATTTCTTTTTAAAAAGACATAGTTGTGTAGGTAAGAAGCTTGATTTGCAACCACATGGTTTCGGGTTCATTTCCACTGCGTGACGCTCCGGTGTTTTCTTCAACAGGCCCACCTTCAGAGTGAATGTTAAACGAAAACTGAAAACTGTGTGGCAGTTGTCGTATATACCTATCTGTTTGTCTGTCTATCAGTCTCCTCATCCACAGCTTAACCACCGGTGTTGGTTATATTTTCGTTCCCGTAGCGTAGTGGTTCAGCAAAAGAAGCGAGTACAATAAGCATATTTCTTAAAAATAGGTTCTGATGTCGATCTATTGGATTAAAGTGCTTCAAGGTGATACTCCATCTTGGCCACAGTCCAAAGACAGAAGCTGGTAAAAGATAAAAGATAAAAGAAATCAGTCAATAAATACGACACTTCACAAATATTCTTCTCTCACATGATGTTGAAAGAGTCAAATATTTCTTGTAAACTAAACTGGTCAGTGAGTGATGTTCATACATTGGTCGATGACTGGTTCGGTGTCTCCGAACCAGTTGAGACACATATATCTCATTTCAATGACATTGCAGACAAAATTCACCCACTTTTTAATAATCGATCAAAACGAAGTGAAAACAATCTACAGCAAATTTCTAAAGCTTTCTCTCATTAAAGGAGAAAAAAAACAACAACAGAAAACAAATAAAAACTCCTTTCAGTAATTTATTTGCCTAGTCAACAACAAAACGAAGAGCATCAACAACAATGAACAACAAAACCATCTTCTACTTAGCTCTGACGTTCGTGACCCCGTGGCTGTCTATCTCGTCATTACTATAATAGCACACTCTATTGACTCCGGTAACCGAACCTGTTTATCCATCCGCATCGTCGTCGTTAACATCGTTACTGTTGTTGTCTCCGCCATCATCATCATGTTCTACTGAAACTACCGTCGCTAACAATACATCTTCTTCGCCATCTTAATCCAATATTGCCTCAGCTTCACTAAAACTAACTACCTAGTGCAGTGGTTCTCTACTGGGGTCCATATAAGATTTTTAGGGGTCCATGCATCAAAATAGTAAATTCAGGATCGGTAATAGGATTTTAAGTGCCCCTGAAAATATGTTGCTAGGATTTTTGAAAGAAGCTTCAATAAAACTAGATTTTAAACATTGAATGACAATAGGGTTCCTCCAGAAAAAAAAAAAAAATCAAAGAGGTCTATAGATTTAAAAAATGGTTGAGAACCCCTGATCTCATGAAAGAGCTATAATATTATCTCCAAACCACAATCCAACCTTCCTCCTTACCGGGCAACAACCATTCCTAAGTCAAGCATCTCAGGAACATCCTGAGACACACAATTACTTAACACTAAAACCCTTCAAGGCGGTGCCCCAGCAAAAGCTGAAACAAATAAAATAATAAAAGAATGAATGTATAAACTAATGACATGAAGCCCTACAACTACAGAGGCACCATCCCTTGCTACAGCAATGCTGGTCCAATTCATTTCCACAAGTCTAAAACATGAAATACTCAGGGAAACAATCATTACCAAATCAGACGGTGCAACTGCAGCTACAGCTCCTCCAGACACCAGCTGTAAATTATCCAAGAATAACCTTTTATTTAGAGGAGAGGGACATGCTAAATCTAGAATGCGTGTAGTGTAATGTGTATTTGTACATACACAACATACATACTTGCATACAGAGTGAAGGCGCTGGGCTAATTGGCTGGGGTATTCGGCTCAAGATAGTGAGGTCATGTCCTTGAGCAGAACACTCTATTTCACGTTGCTTCAGGTCACTCAGCTAACAGAAAATAGTAATACCTGTATTTCGAAGGGTTCTGTGAAACGCTTCTCTTTCTGAGAACTACGATATGGTTACACATATCTGTGGGATACTCAGATAATTGCACTTTAATTTCATGAACAGGCTGTTCCGTTGATTGGATCAACTGGAAACCTCGTCGTTGTAACGGACGAAGTGCCAGTTACTTGCATACACAATACATAAATAGTAAGGAAACGTATACAGTGTGTATTAAAGTGGAATGCACACACACTGCACGAGTACAAGATTATTCCCTACATACACATACTAAGAATCACATTCATTTATATTCACAATTCTCGAGATCTCTTTTGGTTCAAACAAAAGAGCCTTACCACTTTTTCTGTGGCCGGCTTTAATTCTGTGAATAAGAAAAGAAAAATCATACATACGTGCGTGAGCGACTGTGTATGCGTGCCTGTGTTACTGTTGCTTACATATAAATGTGTGATGGGATGCAAGTATCGCAATTTTTGTATATTTCTAATTTACTTTAGAAGAACGAGCCACTCCCTTGGGTACATCAATCATTCCTTGATTAAGCGCATCATCACGCATGCACATTTTTGAGCATGAATTCGTACTTGTAGACATGTGGAGGAGTGCATTCTGGTTACCTGAAGCAGGTAAAATCTAGAGACATCAAAGAACCCTCTTCCAAGAATTGCACTTCCTCTTTTTCTGAAACAGAATTAATTCTTACTCTGCACACATGTATATGCGTGCCAATAAAACATATGCCTCAAACCATCTCAACAGATGTTATGGAAGCGTGCATCCTAAAAAAATAGATTTCGTTTATACATTTTTATTTTTAGCTTTTTATGAACCAGACGGAAATTTCATTTCTGGTGAATGAAAGAATCCTCAAGGAAATTCTGGCTAATAAAAATTTGCCAGAATGCAATGCAATTAATTAATAGATGTTCAAAAGACCTCCCTTAGCTGAATCGTTAAATACCTTTTATCGCTGATATGCACAAACACATACACACTTACACACGTGTACACATACAATCGCACATGCACAACACACGTGCAGCGCGTACAGCGGCACAAAAGATATAAAGGCGCAAAAACAAATCACGCTTAAAGT
>NC_142928.1:145165922-145213422 GCF_046866305.1 Octopus bimaculoides
GGAGAGTAATAGAAATCCGTCGTTTATGTATATATATATATATATATATATATATATATATATATATATATATATATATATATATATATATATATAAGCATCGTAGCAGTAATAAATTAGATCAAATACTACACTGCTGTAGCCCCTGTTAGATAGATTCCCCCACCAGCCTCCCGAAGTAACGTAGACACCAACATGCAGTCCCTCTAACCAACATCTGGAGAAACTATTTAAAAACAGTAAGCCCAGCAAATCACCAGTGGTGTCCCTCACGGGACTGTCTTGTGTCTGCTTCTGTTTATAGTCTATATGAACGACATTTCAAGTGTCATAAAACATAGCGAAGTGAAAGTTTTCGCCGACGACTCTATGCTGCAGAAAATTATCAATGGAGAAGACCGAACTGAGCTCCAGCCTGATCTACATGCTGTAAGTCAATGGTCAGACAAATACAAAATGCAGCTAAACGACGAAAAATTATGACTGATGTGAAAAAAACCATGTTCTCTTCTTTCAGGGGAATCACTCACAGCGTCTAATAGTATCAGACACCCTAGACTACAAACCCCATCATTCTTGTGAGTGGGGTTTTCTTATGTTTAGTGGAAGACCAACAGAATTCTTTAACACCAAAGATGAACTGTAGGAAAGGATTATGGCAGCATTCACCAACACAAGCAAAGAGACCGTCCAGAAATAGGTGTTTGTTTCTGTATCTCCCCGTAACTTAGCGGTTCGGCAAAAGGATCCAATTTCTTAAACTCTGGCTTTATAAAAATAAGTACTGTGACAGATTTATTCGACTAAAACATTTAAAATCGGTGACCCTGCATGGTCGAATTCCAGTGACTGATGCAAGTAAGAAAGAATGAAAAAAGTTGTACACGTCACGTACGTAGATACTTAAGCATATATGTGTGTATATATGTCTGTGTGTCTATCTGTCTGTGTATGTGTGTTTGTGCATGTGTATGAGTGTGTGCTTTTGTGTATACATTTTCTCTCGCACACATAGATACATACACACGCATACATATAATTCGATGCGTTTTAAATTACTTGAATTCTATGTTTTCTTGATCAGCGTTCGATTGTGTACGGATAACACCTCAGACTAAATCTCAAAATGCTGATTCTTCGTGACGCAATCCCTATATCTGGTTTCATTTCCTCTTCTCTCTTCACCATTCTCTTTTCGCCTTGACATATATAATACATATTTACATGTGCGTTTGAGTGAAGGGAGTACGGCTATGTCTATATTTGTGCGTAAGTGCGGTCGTGTGTATATTCTTTTACTTGTTTCAGTCATTTGACTACAGCCATGCTGGAGCACCACCTCTGGTTGAGCAAATCAACCCCAGGAATTATTCTTTGTAAGCCCGGTACTTATTGGGGTGGGGGGATAAGCACATCACACACGCATACATTCACACACACACACACACATATATATATATATATGTATATATGTATATATGTATATGTATATATACGAGGGGCTTCTTTCAGTTTCCATCTACCAAGTCTTCTCAAAAGGCTTTGGTCAACCCGAGGCTATATTAGAAGAGATTGGGTCCAAAGTGCCCGACAGTAAGACTGAACCCGGAACCATGTGGTTGGTAAGCAAGCTACCAACCACATAGCCACTCCTGCGCCTGTGTACTTTTAATTCACATATTTGTTTATTTTCAGTGATAGGTGTTGTTTCATTGCAGATTCTCATACTTCAATTGTAGAAACTATTGTTCTGTATAGTTCTAAGTCGTAACTTCATTTTAGGACGGGTATGTATATCACACACAGCTTTTACCATTGTATTGCTTAGAAATATTAATACATATGCATGAGATCATTCATGGCATTATATTGGTTGACCTTTAAGTCGGTTCTTCAATATCAAGAGCTATCAAACACAGATTAAACAAATTTCACTCTAAATTAACATTAAGTAATAAATTCTTCGCTCCATTAAGAGAAAGCCATGGTTTCCTGTGTTTTTAGAAATCCGTTTTTATTTCCTCTTCGTAAATGAGTGATCAGAAATGGTATGATGAATGTCTGTTGTACACATGTGTATATATATGTAAGTATGTTCATAAAAGATAGTGAGCAGGAAGATGGAGAGGAAGAGAAGAATAAGAAGACAAAACAAGGAGGAGGAGGAGGAGGAGGAGGAGGTGGGCGAGGAGGGGGGAAGGGGGAGGGCGAGTGGAGAAGAAGAAAAAGAAGCAGAGGAAGGGGAAGAACATGAGGAAGAAGAAACCGATGAAGAAAATGAAGATGAAGGAGGAGGAAGAAGAAGAAGAAGAAGAAGAAGAAGAAGAAGAAGAAGAAGAAGAAGAAGAAGAAGAAGAAGAAGAAGAAGAAGAAGAAGAAGAAGAAGAAGAAGAAGAAGAAGACCTCTCACTTTAAATTACATGAATGATAGTGAGACGACATGAAGACATTAACTTTTTCATGTCAGTTTTATGCCGACTAAGCGAATATCTTTCAGGTTTCACTGATCTGAGACAGTTATGACATGTTCCTTCTCATCTTTCACCCTCTCAAAACCCATTCACCGCTACATCGCATGCATAATTACCATTAGTAAATGAAAATGCGAATTCTTACATTGCACAGTCAACCAAATTGCAGCAAAGTTTTCAAGTCCCATGTCTAGAATATCGGCATCGACTTTAGAAGATCTCCCCGCAAACTTCTTGTTAGTCAGCAACACTAACACTGAAAAATTTTCACATTTGATATTTCTTCATGAATTCCCACAACAAAATTACCCCCAAATTCTCGTCTTCCATAGGCTTCACTGGTAACACATGTATAAAGCACTTCGAAACGTGGCACATTGTACATGGTCATTTGATCTGCTCGAAATAGCAATCAAAATCTATTCAAATCGCATCAACTTTAGAAAACATCTTAAAAAGGGGAATGATACTTACATAATGTATTCTTAATTAGGCAGAGAAAGAAAGTGTTAGACTGGAGTTAAAGTGCAATATTTTCATTAGAAACCAGCATATGACCCGTCTCTACGCTGCCGCTATCTGTTTCTGTCTATGTCTCCCTCAATCTATCTCTCTAATTCTCTGTATATATCCCAGTCTGTTTATGACACTTCAAAATTGACCAGATTCCCAAGACAGGATTTTATTTCTAGGAACTCCTGATCAATAACTCTCATTTTTAATATCTCAAGAATATTGAGTAAAGAGGAATGTTTCTATTTTGACGTTGATCCTTATTTCAGAATTTGAAGAGCCTTATCTACCAAAAATATGTTCTTACATGTCAGTCATCAATTGTTCCCTCACCTCTGAGAACATCAGCAAAATAATATACTTAACGCTGTCTAGTTTAGAAATATCCTAGCTAGGTTTCCAAGCAATAGCCTCCATCTGTTTTAAAAAAATTTCGGTTATAGGATCCGAATGTTCTTGTCTGGGAGACTCCACATTTACAGCGTGTGCAAGTGTCTCCATGTCTAACATGTTCTATGCTCATCTATTCTATTTTTTTTTCTCGTGACCTCGCATGAATAACTTTACCCATTCGTCCTAAACAGCTACTTTCAAACAATATTGAGTCTACTTCACGATTCGACTCAGATCACCCAACTCACTTCAGCGGTGCAGTCACCGATATATGGTGTTCTTCCATTGACCTACAGATGCTCCGGCTGAAAAACAAACACATCAATCTCAAGATTCTGGTGAGATCTCGGTTCATGTAAAGGCCATGCACTTTTTTTCTTTTTCTTCCTTCTCCTCCGCTAAAATAAGAAGAAAAAAAAGGAAAAAGTAGTAGTACCAGTGGGTGTGATGATAGGGGTGGTGTTGGCGGCCATGGTGTTGATGTTGATGTTAGCGGTGGGGGTGGAAGTGCACTTTCAGGTTGAACTGCTCAAATTTCAGTTGCGTTCGAAGAACTATGAATGTATAACCTCTTGTCATGAGAAGATAGATTTATTTACTTCTACTAGTTGGAACGTATCCAGTCTTTGCAGTATTCAACATATATTTTGACCTGGTAATCATTCAAACCTTCATAATCAGCAAATTTATCATTCTATCTTTTCCACTTCTGTAATACAATGCAAATGCATTTCGTTTTCTTTTTCTTTTCATGTTTCAAATTGAAATATTATTGATGACTCTAAAGTAGTTGTAAATTATGCTAATTAATTAACAGTGATATTATGTGTTACATTATATTTAACACACTCTTTTTGTTGTGTTAGCTTGCATTTAGATTCCATGAAAACCGGCCAGTTGGCAAAACAGTTTCATTGTCGGATAGATTTCACTACAGAAATTATTCGGGGTTTCTGCCCTCTAAACTTTAAATGCTATCTTTCGTTCTTCCGGGTTTAATAAATTAAGTACCAGTTCTATATAGAGGACGTATTTCTTTTCTTCTCTCTCTCTCTCACTCTCTCTCACTCTAACTCTCTCTCTCTCTCTCTCTCTCTCTCTCTCTCTCTCTCTCTCTCTCTCTTTCTCTCTCTTTACCTCTCTCTCACATTGATTGAAGAAGAAATCACTTGGGTTCAGACATGGATAGGGATGGGCTGCACCAAAATGAAAAGTGTCCAAAACACCCTAGAGGTACCTCCATCAACAGTTTGAGGGCGCAGGTCAATGCTACGTTTCTTATTCTGCTATATTAACTATAAACAATACGATAAACGTCGCCCTTTCAAAGCCTAGCCAGGCTCATGGGCCCGGTTTCCCGGTTTCTATGGCGTATGTGTTTCCCCCAGCTGGACAGGACGCCAGTCCATCGCAGCATTACTCAAGAAACAGGAAGAAAGAGTGAGAGAAAGTTGGGATCAAAGAGTACAACAGGGGTCACCACCACCCCCTACCGGATCCTCGTGGACCTTAGGTACTTTCGCTCAATAAACAACTCACAACGCCCGGTCTGGGAATCGAAGCCACGATCCTCCGACCGCGAGTCCGCTGCCCTAACTACTGGGCCATTGCGCCTCCTATATTAAGTATGTAGCACCTAATTTGTCAGCTGAAATATATTAGTGCATGCACATTCTTCTCCTTCTTTGTCTTGCTGTAAAATGCCGAGGATCGAGTAGAAGGTAATACGTAACACCGACAAGCTCAATAATAATGACAATCCTTTTGTCTGAAACATGTCTGTATAATATAAGCATACAATACCAATTACGTTTTCTGGGTTTATTGTTTTTTATAATGTGGCCCTGATTATGAATTCTAGCCTATCCTTAGATTTTAGGATTACTGTTAAACAGCGTCGAGTATAGGAATGAACTACGGAACTATCTAGCGATCCCAAAATATTTCATACATACATGGGCATAGGCACGCACACACAGTCACATATGCGCACACATAAAAGAAATACATCTTACCGTTAACATGTCACATACACATATCAACATATCTTGTATTTCAAATGAAATAAAAGAAAGAAGTCCTTGTGGAGTTGTTACAGACATCCGGGGAGATGTTACGCCTGTATTCCTGCCGTCACAATCAAATTCAGTTTGTGACACTCACATATTACACATTAAACAGATCAAAATATTGGCTTCAAAGGCCCACAGCTACTTAATATCTTTCCAAAACATCTGACAGATCTACATGGAGAAGCGGTAGATGTTTTCTAAAAGCAACTTGACTTCCTGCTGTCCAAGGTTTCGCGTCAGCCTACATCACGTCAAGAAACACAAGAAAGGACAACAGTATCAAATTCCTTCTTCCACCAAAAGCCAGTCAAAAAGAAGGGCCATTCAGAGAGTTCGTAATGGCAGCGGTGCCCCAGTATGACTGCGATTTGGGGGTTGAAACGCATAGAAGAATATGTATGTATGTATGTATGTATGTTATCAATCAGTTTCATTTCTGTATTTCTTGTCAATAGAGAAAGAGCCGGACTCTAACATAGATTCAAGGCTCCTTCATTGGAACTTTTATCAACATCATCTAGGTATTTGTGCATATGTGTGTGTGTGCAGTATTTGGTGTTAGTGTATGCGCAGATTTGTATGTTTGTTTCATGGATGCGTTTTATGTATATATCTTCATGTCTAGATGCATGCATATGTATTTATGTGCTAAATTTTTGGAAAGTTTTACATATCTTGACAGCTCCATTGATGGCTTGAATCTGTAGTCTTCTAATCAGCCTTTTTCTTTCAGGTTTTGAGAACCCTAATTTTTCCAGGTTTTTGTTGAGGCATTTCGTTATATATCCCAATGCCCCAACAATCACGGGTGTGAATCAGAACTTGTATTCTGGGTGGAGTATCTGCAAATTTCTCAGTAGCTCGGCGTAGTTGCTCTCTTTTTCTCAATGTATGTATGTATGTATGTATGTATGTATAAACTGGCAGTTCGTCAGTTACGACAATGAGTCTTCCAGTTGATCCAAACAACGGAAAACCCTGCTTGTGAATTTAACGTGCAAATGCCTCAGCACTCCACAAACATGCATAACCTTAAAATAGTTCTCACAGAGATTTAGCGTGTCA
The DNA here is from genome assembly GCF_046866305.1 of Octopus bimaculoides. Classification (NCBI taxonomy): domain Eukaryota; kingdom Metazoa; phylum Mollusca; class Cephalopoda; order Octopoda; family Octopodidae; genus Octopus; species Octopus bimaculoides. Next base: position 145,172,437 of record NC_142928.1, read on the forward strand.
CAGAGTGTGATTAAGCTGGCACTTTGAATTACAGATACAACTCATTTTTGCCAGTAGAGTGCACTGTAGCAGCGGGAAAGAAAGTGTCTTGCTCAAGGACACATACATAAATACATGCATACATAGGCGTTGTTGTGTGGTAAGAAGCTTGCTTCCCAACCACATGATTCCGGGTTAAGTCCTACTGCGTAGTACCTTGGGGAAGTGTCTTATCCTATAACCTCGGGCCGACCAATGCTTAATGAGAGGATTTGGTAGACGGAAACTGAGAAGATGCCTTCCGTCCCCGTAACTTAACGGTACGGCAAAAAGACCGATAGAATAAGTACCGGGCTTACAAAAAATAAGTACTGGGGTCGATTTATTCGATATAAAGGCGGTTCTACAGCATGGCCGCAGTCATATGACTGAAACAAATAAAAGAATGAAAGAATATATATATATATATATACACATATATACACACGCACGCACGCGCACACACATACACACACACATACACAAGTATATATAGTGAAGATGCATGGTTTAGTTATTAGGATATCGTGAGCCGAATATCCTAATCATACACATATACGCCTTCACTGTATATGTGTATGTATGTGTGCATGTATTTGCATATGTGTTTGACTGTGTGTGTGTGTGTGTGTGTGTGTGTGTGTGTGTGTGTGTGTGTATATATATATATATATAGATATATATTTAAATATAGATATATTTGCATATATATATATATATTTACACACACACATATGTATATATATATATATATATATATATATATATATATATATATATATATATATATATATATATACAGAGAGAGAGAGAGAGAGAGAGAAAGAGATAGGTGATTAAATTAAAAATAAGCAACAAGGATATCCAAATTTAATGCAGTACGATCGTTTCATGCGACTCCATTTAATTAAGCAATGTGAACATTACATCAAATATAAAATGCATTTTATATTTGATGTAATGTTCACATTGCTTAATTAAATGGAGACGCATGAAACGATCGTACTGCATTAAATTTGGATATTCTTGTTGCTTATTTTGACTTTAATCACCTTATTTTGAAACTGTATGGATAATACCATACTTAATTCTGGTGCCTAAACTGAAGTACCATATTCACCTGAATATATATATATATATACACACACATAGGTACTTACACACATACTAGTATGTAAGTATTTATGTATGTCATTATTCAGTTTATTTCAAGATTTCTTGTCAATAGATAGAGTCGGTTTCTAAGTTAGATCCAAGGCTCCTTCATTGGAATTTTAGCATCCACCACACGGTATGTATGTCTGTATGTATGAATTATGTATGTGTTGATGGATGGATGGTTGTATGCGTATCTTCTTGGCCAGGGGATTCAAAGAACGCCATTGCCTACCCGGATGGTGTCACATGAGAGCTTGGTTCTTTTCTATAAAGTCTACTCTTCCTGTAGCAAGCGTCTCTGTCTCTTCACTTGTTTCAGGTTATTTTTCCTGTTGTCCTACCAGTCGAGAAATCCCTGAAAATATTCATAGCGGTTGTACTTCCTCGTAAGAGATAAAACAATTTGTGTGTGTGTGTGTGTGTGTGCGTGTGTGTGCGCGCGTGTGTGTGTGTGTGTGTCTGTATGTGTGTGTGTATGTGTGTATGTGTGTGTGTGTGTGTGTGTGTGTGTGTGTGTGTCTATGTGTGTGTCTGTGTGTCTGTGTGTGCGTGCTCGAGCGCGCGAGTATTTAAGCTTTGAAAGGTTTCTGAAAAAAGGAAGTAACATGTTACAGACATTAAGTAAATTTCTGTTAAATGTTGCTTCAGTTTGGAGTGTATTCTATATAACTCTTGATATGCAGATTAAATTCGTATATTAGAGATGGAGAATCCAGCGAGGCAGATATCTATAAGGTTACTCGAATTGCTAAGAATACTATTCAAATCCATCGATGGATCTCCTCGACGTCGTCGCTCGACCTCCTTTAAACAGTGAATAATCTTTCTGTTCCAATGTTGTTGGAAAGGAAACAGCAGCATTTTCTAAATCTTATATACTTTTGATCATCGGACTGATCATTTAGTGTTGACCTGGGGCTGTATATAAATACCAGCCACTTAAATCTTCCATATCACAATGCACCGTCGTAGTCTCTAATATATATATACATATATATATATATATATATATATATATATATATATATATATATATATATATATATATATATATATATATATATATATATATATATATATATATATATATATATATGTATATATATATATATATATATGTATATATATATATATATGTATATATATATATATATATATATGTATATATATATATATATATATATATATATATATATATATATATATATATATATATATATATATATATATATATATATATATATATATATATATATATATATATATATATATAGCCTGATAGACCCCGCTATGTCAAGATGGACTTATATATTCTTCCTCACATTTGGATTTTATGTATGCTCTCTCCCACTTGGATTTAATATGTTGCCACATTTATAATATGTCTTTTTTCTGCATTTTCGGGCAGCTGAAGATTGCTCTTCATATTGCATTTAAGGTAATGCTCACATTACTTAAATAAATTGAAGTACCATGAAATGTGCGTACTGCAATCGCTTTTGAAATCCGTGTTGTTTATTGTTTGATTTTAATCACCCATCCTTTTGGGATGCGATATTCGGGTGCCTTCGGATAAGTACCATATTCAAGCCTTGAATCTATATCTAAACCGTATATATATATATATATATATATATATATATATATATATATATATATATATATATATATATAACCAGTTTGTCAGGGTTAGCATACTTTTGATCATAGATATGTTGCTTTATTATATCTGCGCAATACCAACATCCTGGCTTATATAACAGAGCTAATCATTAAAGCACAGCTGACTAAATAATGATAGACTGACTGTGTTTTACAAAAGGAAGCACCTTTCCTTTATTAGTCTTGTCATTCGTTAATCCCACAGTCAACTCTGCAAATATTACTTTCATTGATACTCTATTTGTCAAACTACATCATTATATTTTGAGATAAAAAATGTTCTCTCTCACTCATTTTCTCTTCCCGCTTCTATGTATTACTCTCACACACGCGCGCGCACCATGCTCACTCAACAATACATACCAACATACACAAACACATAGATCGATGCTGCTGTTCATCGTCATCTTAAAGGTAATGAATAAGCGTTAGCTCGCATTGATTTCTCATATCTTCACAAAGCCACATACTTTGGAAATGGAAGATTAACTACAACAGCTCGTGGTTCTTTATTTTATTATTTTTGAAAAGTTTTCTTTTGTACTTTCAGAGTTCAAATCTGGACAATATTTAAACTTAGAACGGAATAAATCACCGTTAAACGTTTAAACTGACTTCGCTTTTTAACTCTCCAGAGACTGTCATGTATGTAACAGTAATATACTGTAGTCAATTCAACTAAATCTCTACTCCTGTACAAAATCTGACTGTGATTGTATAAGAAATCAATATTTAATCAATTAATTGAGTTTCTTTATTAATAACATTATTGGCAAAGACACAATGAAATATTGAAATATTTGTCTCAAAATTCTTATATTTGTGTATTCCATTTCAAATAAAACTAAAAATTCATTGTTCTGATAATGATTTCATGTCTCCAAAGCACTTTATTCATTATACAATATTTCCAGCAGAGTTTACATTCCACTCCTATCTTGGTTAAATACAAAACTATTGCGACATTAAATTAGCTTTTTAACTTCTTAAACTCTTCTATTATAGTTGATAAAGTAAATTACTTTGCCAAGCACAGACGTCACAGAAACAGCATCTAATTTTGGTGTCGGGCAATTCTACGTAAAGTGCACAAGCTTATTAGCTTATGCAATTGAAAGCTCTAATCCTCAATAGGGTATATATAATACAGTTATGAGTAGACCGCATGCTTATACAAAGTGATAATATAAAGAAGTAGTGCAATTGCTGTTTGAGATTCATGGAGTTGTCAATATCGAAACCTTTGATGTCGCCAAATAATATCAAGATGGGTTTAAAGAATTAATTTTCCTGTTTTAATATCTTTAACTTAAAAACGTGAACCATGGATGTCAATCTAAGTAAATATGGATATCATCACCTCTTTTGTGCTGCGGCTCTTGTAATTTGGATTCTTATGTTGAAGTGGAGAGAGAACTTGTTTTGTGATATAATTTCAGCTGAAATTAAATATGAATTCTGAGATAAAATTAATAAAAATATATACTAACAAAAATCATGGGGTTTAAGTTTTATTTTTACATGATATTACCACCGACTATCGATTGCGGACTTATCTCACTATAAAAATCTTTTCTTTATAATTAACTTTTCTATCTGCTTATGGCTTTTGCTGAGTGCCTATAAACTTACGTCTATTTATGAGCTTTTTTTTTTTTACGAATGAATGTGCGTTAAAAGGAAAAATGAATAAAGAGATTAAATAAATGAGGGAAACGCTGAGAGTGACAGAGAGATAAGAAACAGAAAGCAAGAATTGAGAGGTACGTTGGGTAAGTGAAGTATCAAGAAATTGTTGAAATATTCCATTAAGCGTGCAATGCATGAAACCAACACATTGGGGTAACATGCGCATTTCCGTTTCGTTTAAATATATTCTAAAGCATTATTATAAAACCTCATTCAACGTACTCTTGCCTACTTAATTTTTCTTTTTACTTCTTATCCAATATCTTGTCATGAATGATAAATTCTAATGAATATTTGCAGCATATATTCAGGTTAGACTGGTTAATATTGGTTTAGCTTTATGCATGAGTTATACCAATAAGATAGAGAATTTAAACTTTTCGTAATCGTGAATGACAAAACTTGATTACAAGTCTATACAAAAATGATACACTGATAAATGAAAAGCTATATGTCAATGTCTTGTTTGTTTGCTGGGCTGCAACTCTTAAAGTAAACTCCCAGTACTCCACTTAAAATGATGTATATACGTTTCCGTCTGATTGTGTGCGCGCGCGTGTGTATATGTGTGTGTGTATATGTGTGTGTGTATAACTGTCAATACATCCTGCTTTATATTCAAGAAGCACAGAATAACTGACATTACTTGATAAGCTTTATATATATATATATATATATATATATATATATATATATATATATATATATATATATATATATATATATATATATATATATATACATATATATTTATATATCGAAATCAGTGAAGAATTTCACTGGAAAAGTATATATAAGATTGCTAGGAAATTATCTCTCTCATCAAGGATCAGTGGCTATCGGACGCCGACGAAGGGAAATAACCCTGAAACCCGGGTCCGTTCGTGCTACAGATCATGATGGGAGGGATAACTTCCCTTGGCAAACAGGACACAGTAGTGTGTCGATAAGCCAGCTGGAGGAGATGTCCTCCTGGGGATAAAAGCAACAGTAACATCCACCCCTAGGGGTCAGCCACACTTAAGTGGCAATATACTACACTTTATCGTGCAGTTACTGTTAATAACTTCATTTAGAGAATTAACATTGCTTGTTTTCACCTTTTCGATATCAGTGAAGAATTTCACTGGAAAAGTATATATAAGATTGCCAGGAAATTATTTCTCTCATCAAGGATCAGTGGCTATCGGACGCCGACGAAGGGAAATAACCCTGAAATCCGGGTCCGTTCGTGCTACAGATCATGATGGGAGGGATAACTTCCCTTGGCAAACAGGACACAGTAGTGTGTCGATAAGCCAGCTGGAGGAGATGTCCTCCTGGGGCTAAAAGCAACAGTAACATCCACCCCTAGGGGTCAGCCAAATTTAAGTGGCAATATACTACACTTTATCGTGCAGTTACTGTTAATACTTCATTTAGAGAATTAACATTGCTTGTTTTCACCTTTTCGATATCAGTGAAGAATTTCACTGAAAAGTATATATAAGATTGCCAGGAAATTATCGCTCTCATCAAGGATCAGTGGCTATCGGACGTCGACGAAGGGAAATAACCCTGAAACTCGGGTCCTTTCGTGCTACAGATCATGATGGCAGGGATAACTTCCCTTGGCAAACAGGACACAGTAGTGTGTCGCTAAGCCAGCTGGAGGAGATGTCCTCCTGGGGCTAAAAGCAACAGTAACATCCACCCCTAGGGGTCAGCCACACGTAAGTGGCAATATACTACACTTTATCGTGCAGTTACTGTTAATACTTCATTTAGAGAATTAACATTGCTTATATATATACATATATATATGCATACATATATACATACATATATATATATATATATATATATATATATATATATATATATATATATATATATATATATATATATATATATATATATATATATACATACATACATATATACATACATATATATATATATATATATATATATATATATATATATAGCATTTCTAAAGGATATTTACTGATATTTAAAAGATATTAGTATTGTCTGCAGGTTACTTCTATAGGCTAGAGTAGTCACCGATTAACATACTCTCATGTACGTTACATTGCGTTATCTATGTATCATACAGTCATTCGAAATTTTAACGGATAAAGCAAATAAAAAAAGTCCAACACCCATGGAACTTTGCAAAACTTCCTCTAAAGTTGCACGGAAGAAGTTATTATCACGCCGGATAACTGGCCTGAAAATGACAGGGAGGACTCCTCTAAGGATAGCATATGTAGAAAGAGGTGGTGGCGTTAAACGGCCAGCACATTAAATCTACTACCCACAAAGACGAGAAGCCCCTCCATCATTACTGTCTACCAGATTTCCTGTAACTACGAGTCAAGTCAATCACAAGGATTAGGTCGACTGGAGTATAGAATAGAGGACACTTATTTGTTACCAAGCAGCAGCATCGAAGCAGAAACCAGGTAGTTGCAAAGAGAACTTCTTTACTACAGGTGATATGATCTTGCGCTCTTATTATACGGAAGATGTCAATAAATGACAACAAAATAGTGAGTATTTCAGTAATTTATATAAGTCGATAATAAGAATTATATTACCTGACATTTCGCACAATGGAGTAGTGTGTTCATATTTTGGACAGGCCTGTTGTATGCACAGTGATATCCTGGACCTCGTTCAGAGAAGACTCCCTCAGTAGATTGACATCCTATCATTAACAAATACATTATGGTCTCATCAATATGCTGTCTAACCAATCTGTCTTTTTTGTTGCTATATAATGGGTTTTACTACATGGCGTTGTTTCTTATCTTCATCACTTTGGCATTCCTGTATCACTCGACTTTCTACCTCTCATCACATTTCGTGCGACTTTTCTTCTATTAACCACTATAGCGAATGCTTCATTCCTAGAATATCTGTTCCCTGAAATTTCCTTACACAAGTCTTGCCAGCAAGAGGTGAGCTAGAATTTAAACGGAACGTTAACAGAAACTATTTCGTCTTCAGTGTTTCGAAGGGTCTGCAAGGTTATGGGCTCTGCTTCTTCCTGCAGACTAATCAAAGGAAGAAAGGGAATAAAAAATGAAGATATAAGTGTTTGTACGTGTTTCTCCTTTTAAACCCCATGAATATACGTAAAGGTGCCTCTATATTGTCGATCGAGCTGCCATGTACAACATCTGAATGTCTCTCATGTGAAACCTCAGTGATTTAATATAAAAAGGAGAACTTATTGAACAATGCAGCTCTAGATAGTTATATCTAGAAAATAAAAGACATGATTGCGACTTGAATGGCTTCCTTCATAGGTATGCTTGAATATGGTAGCTGGCGTGAAATTAACAAAAACAACGATGATTCAGTGTTGTTGCTATTGATACTTGTCAGCAAGTGTAACCCCTAAATCCTTGGATTTCTTTATTGATTTTTCATTGAATTTAATTAATACTTTGAGAGTAGTTTTTAAATATTAAATATTGCTGGCTACGCGGACAGAAATATAATTTTTGAATAACGTCAGACAATGTCCTTAAGTTATCGGTAGACGTTCGTTCAATGAAAGCAGAGGCAGTCTGTGGTTTTAATATTACGTTTAAATTAGAACCATCTCGATAGCTGACATAGGAAACAGGTCACCTAGACGTTTTCTTTTAACTACTTCTTGCCTTAGAAATACTATCAATTTTCTTAGCAAAGAGAATAAGTATACTTTATTGAAACAGAAAGCTAATAAAAGTTACCATTTCATAAATCAAATGAAACCTCTTTCTTCGTAAAGCCCACAAAAGTGCTAAATTTAGTATCTCTGGTTAAAGAACTTCTGAGAAAAATCAAAATTCAATAGTTACTGTAATGTGTATAATAATTTCTTTTTAATGTCTGTATAAGAAATATGAACGAATATAATATATTTAATATGTTAGCCATAACTGTTACTTTAGTCAATTAATATTCAGCACTTTTTCTTTATTTCTTGGATATCGAAATCGAATTGTCAACGCATTTAAGTCTCTGAAAGGCTTCTTTCAAACTTGAGAAAATTTTAGAAAATCTAAAGAATTATTTCTCCGAGTAAGAAAACGAAATTATGACAATAAAACCTAGATGGTGTATTATTTGTCATTATATTACTTTCCTGTAAGTTAATATTTTCTTTATTTTCAACATTAATATTTTAGTTCTTGCTTTCATCATCTTAAACGTATTCAGTTGAAATGTAACATAATCAGTGGCTCCCGACTCATTTGGTCCTGTGAATATCATTGGAGCAGCTAACCATCTCTTGAATAAACATAATAGAAAGAAGAAAAAAATAGGCTTTGGAGTTTATCACTAATTGTGTGTGCCTGTGTTGCGGGGAACTGCATTCAATTTCAAATATTTCTACTCCACAATAAATAGGAAACATATTTGTCATATTTTGAGAACATGAATGACTACTTGAATTAAGCAGGTGTCTTCCCATGAGATTAACAATACAACTTGATGCTGTATTTAGCCTAAGTATCTATCAAGCATTTCTCGGTAAAGTGCCGATAAATATAAGCTATTGATTTTAGTAGAATAACCCTCAGATGTTATCATGTTCTGCGACACTAACAACCTTTTAGATATAGACACAACATCAGTTTCTGGCATTCAAGAGATATCTATAGACTGTATTTACAATACTCATCAGTTTAAAGAAAACGGGTATAAGTTAATTGTCATAAAAATAAACATGTAAGCTTTCATGTGAGCCCTAGGTCAGACCAAATCAAGAAAACCTATAACGAAATGCCTTTTAGCTGATGTCTACGCATGGTTAGTATATCTAAAATAAAATTATTAATAAGATGTATATATTATGATATTACTCACGCGCACACACACACACACACACACACACCGAATCTGTGTCTATCACACATAGATTAGCTCACGTGCGCACTAATAAATTCTCTACTTTTGTACGAAAGGCTATTTTCACGTAAAACTTTTCGAAGTGCTCGTTCAAATTAAAATATTGTTTAGCAGCACTAAATACAAAGAACAATATAATAAAGAATATCGAATAACACAGACGAAATAAAAACTGAACATAAAAGAGGTGCATGTGTTAAACTAAATATAAATCAATGATTTGGGCAGCCACATGCGTATAAACACATAAAATATATTTCATTAGTAAGTTACGAAGAGAACATTTGTTTTAGAATGACATTTTATATAGAATTGAAAAGTGCTGACGCTCACGGAATGGTGATTCGTAAATAGTGTCCCACGGGTTGCATACATAGAATTATATTCAACCAAAGGTGAGCGTATACAGTTAGATGTCACCATTTTCATTTGGTCGCCCACTGGCTGTATGCAGGAATTTATATTCAGTATACGCCTCTGTCTGAATTTAACAACGCCGCATTATTCGCAACACAATTCGTGGGTAAACTTGCGAAGGAAGCCGAAGACATAGTATTTTCGTAAGTTCGTAAGATAATTCAGGCATAATCAAATATTTAAAGTTAAGAATTATAAATATATATAAATATATCTTCATATATATATATATATATATATATATATATATATATATATATATATATATATATATATATATATATATATATATATATATATATATATATATATATAATATATATATATATATATATATATATATATATATATATATATATATATATATATATATATATATATATATATATATATATATATATATATATATATATATATATATATTATATATACTCGAATACCGGATGCAGAGTAATACACCTTGTCTTATTATTTAATCTCGACGAACGGGAACGTGAAACTCTGAGTAGAAGTTTTTTATTTGCGATGTTCTTGTAGCCATATATATATATATATATATATATATATATATATATATATATATATATATATATATATATATATATATATATATATATATATATATATATATATATGGCCGTAGTCAAATGACTGAAACAAGTAGAAAAAATAAAGGATATATACAGGGTACCCCAATAGTAGGCTTACAGTTATTCAACTATCTCTTTCGCATTCATATATTAGCAGTTTAGATCTTGAGTATAGAAAAAAAAATTGAAACCGTTATTCTATGCTAATTTTGTGAATTGTAAGATAGAAATTTGAATGTAATAAAATATTTTAAAAGAAATATAAAGTGCCTACGTGATAACAGTAAACCTACGTTTGGGCCACCCTGTTTATACATACATACATATATATATATATAAATATATATATATATATATATATATATATATATATATATATATATATATATATATATATATATAGGCCAATTCACGAAAAAACAACAGACGAAGACAGGTGGTGTAAACAACAAATGGATGTATTAATTTAACGCTGTTGGACCCGGCGTTGCTCGTGTTTTCCGTGTTGAAGTAAAACCCACCTCTGACCTTGTATTGAAATCTTCTACGTTCCCCGTGCTAACTATTACTCATTAAGATGTTATATCTGGTTCGGCAGGGGTTTTACTCGGTTAACGCTTTCGATATACTCCTACATACTAGACCGTCTGAAATCGTAGTCAAACTTTTGGGTGTACCTCGACCATTTGAGAGTGATGTTTGTCTATTCCCCCACCCCACTTAATGCCATCCTTTGTACAAAATTTATAGCGTGTACAATCTCAGCAAAATCCGTAGGAAAGTGTTAAGGTTATGTCATAAAATAGAATCCATTTGACCATTTACATGAAAATATGCCATTGACTTTTAAATCCCAGTACATTATATGAATAATCGATGTTTCATATGTCAAAGTGCTTAATTTTACTCGTGGATCAATGTTCTACAAAATCAGCTCATTATTTTACTGTGAGTGAGATTTGACGATTTCTGCTTTTCACCAGTTTAATTTTGATTCTACTACATGACTCAGGCCATAAACTTTACCTAAACGTCAAATTTCATGAAAATCGGATGAATTCTGTAAAAGTTACAGCATACAATAGTAATCCTATAGGTAATTGCATGCAAAAAAGCCTATTAGTTTCTTAAAATTCCGTTCACGCGTTATAATTGATTCTTCGTCAAGTCTTCATGCTGGCATCAACTAATGGACATGAACTGTAATCACGTATAAAATTTCTACAAAATCGATAAGAATGTATCTAAGGAAATTCTTATTTGCTTTTGTGGCCTTTTCAAGCTCTTTTGAATTAAATAAACACCTTTACCGTCTCTCCCACCACACAATTTATACCTAAATCACAAATTTTATTAAAATCGGATAAAAGATATAAAAGTTACGGCCAAAAATAAAATCCCTGTTGGTATTTGCACACAAAAAACCTATTAGTTTTATAAAAATCAAGAGCAATTATCGATTTTTGCCAACGCCAAATACTGACATCAACTCGCTGCCATGAGCCTCGATCACTCATCCATTTTCATCAAAATCGGACTAAAATTGCAAAAGCTGCAGGGAAAATAACATCGTTATGGGAATTTCCATTCAGACGCCCGATTGAGCTCAGAAAAATCGGTGCTAACTGAGCTGACCATTATCGAGTTTTCGAACAAATTCCGGTCTTATTTGAACTTCAGGGTATTTCATTTACGTATGTGCCAAAAATCATTATAATCGGTTGGACGGTGTGGGAGCAGTTAGAGTAACCCCAAACACACACGCAGACAGACACCAATACACGTTTATGTATATACTATCTGTTGGACCCGGCGTTGCACATGCTTTCTGACCTTGCATTGAAATCTTCTACGTTCCCCGTGCCAACTATAAACCATTAAGAAGTTATATCTCGTTCGGCAGGCTGTTGCAGGATGTGTAGAGGGGTGGCTGGCGAAAGGAAAATGGTCAGAGCAGTCGACGGAGTTCTGTTGTGTCGACGGAGTGGAGTTTTTGCGGCCGATGACGTATTAAATAATGCAGTGAAGTGAGGCTGAAGTAATAAATGAAGACTTTAAGAACGTGTTTTGAGAAAATGACTTCACATTTGTAAAGAGGTATTAACAGTTGTGTCGTGAGGCGGTTAGGTCCGAAGATGTCTTCATGGGAGGATTGGAGATTTGACTGGATTTTTTAATCTTGTTTGATAAAATTCAGTCCTGTAACGCCTCCAAACGCCCGATTGGGCTCACAAAAATCGATGCCAACTGAGCATTATCGAGTTCTCGAAAGATTCAGGCCTTACTTAAACTTGAGGGCATGTAATCTACATATGTACCAAAAATCATTAAAATCGGTTGGACGGGATGGGAGGAGTTAGAGTAACCCCAAACACACAGACAGACATACACTATTACACATTTTTGTATGCGTGTGTATAAATATGTGTGGGGGGTGAATTAAAAGTTATGACTGATCATAGAGCGATCATTGATTTCGCGGCTTAAGCCATTCGAGTCTAACGAGTCGTTTATACTGCTAAACGTTTTAGAATTGCTAAACCAATGGTTACTTTATAATTGGCCATACCTTTTAACTTCCCAATATTTTATATATACCAAATGTTAAGAAGAAAATACAGAAAATTCTTTAACATATCTTCAATGATTCGTTACGATTGTTTCTCTACCATCTCTAATTGCAACGCCGGTTACAGAAAAATCCGAAGTGAAAATTTACGTAATGTTTGCGGTTTTAGACATCAGACTAGCATCAAAGGTATGCTCACAATAAGTAAATATTCACTGTAATTTTCACCGGCGTTGCAATTAGAGTTGGTAGAGAAACAAGTGTAACGAAGCATTAAAGATATGTAAAACAATTTTCTTTGTCATTTTCTTAGCATTTCGATTATCTATTCTTCAGCAAGCCCACTTTACGGTGTGATCGTTGTGATGCTTGAACTTTCTATACTTGAGAAATTCTGGCTTTGGCCTGAAAGTTGACAATGTTGATAGCCGAGTATTAAGGTCAAGCGCTTCTCTGAAGATACCGTAAATTTACACCCTAATAGGAAATTCAATTTTTGTTCTATACTCAATATATATATATATATATATATATATATATATATATATATATATATATATATATATATATATATATATATATATGTATGCATTTTTAATATTAGGATACATTTTTTGAATTTACAAGACCTGAAGAGTGTCCTCATTCTGAGTGGAACTTATCCTGATCGATTTATTGTAAATTGCACAGATTTTTTTCCATTATTATGTGGCCACGAAACGTGCGTCGTCTACTATTCAGTTTCGATTTTATAAATTTACTAAACTGAATTAAATTTTTAATCTAATATTTTATAGATTTTGTGGATTATAAATTTTCTTTGGATTATATAGTTTTTTAAATCAGTATTTTGAAGAGTCCGTTTTTCTTGATGGTGTCTGATCTCCTTCATTGTTTGAATTGCATCTTGGTGATTCTTCTCTAAATTATTAATATATTTTTCATTATAAAATTCAATTTGATATTATTAAATTGTATATCGCTGTAAGTTCGGATTTTGACTTTCCATAATATTATTATATATATATAAGGGGACAGACGAAAGAACGGTATTCACCCAATTTATTGGGAGTTACATGTATGGATCAAAACCAAAATTACAAACGAATTCGAATCAAACTGTTTTGATCCACGCACACACACACAAACACACACACACATATATATAAATATATACATATATATAAATATATACATATATATATATATATATATATATATATATATATTACACGACGGGCTTCTATCAGTTTCCGTCAACTAAATCCGCTCACAAGGCTTTGGTCGGCCCGAGATTATAGTAGAAGACACTTGCCAAAGTTTCCACGCAGTGGGACTGAACCCGGAACCATGTGCTTGGGAAGCAAGCCTTTTTCCACAGAGCTACGCCTGCACCTATAGAATATTTACAAGCTTGCCATCTATATACTATGTAGACATGTAGTTTATTTGTAAATCTTCCTGCATGCAAAAATACGTTTACAAATGTAAGTAAAAGTCAGCATTTGTACACAGTTCATGTATTGACAATGTCGGTTTCGGTCACTTCTCAAACAGTATTGCTGAAACTTTAGAATCCGGAAGCAATTCTTAAGTTCACCCTATTTCAAAATTCTGAAAATATATGCATTAGAGCAGTGGTTCTCAACCGGGGTCCATAAGGCCCCTGGGGGTTCATATAAGATTTGTGGGGTCCATGCAATAAAATAGTAAGTATTTTAAGAACCGCTAAAGAAATTTTACTTTAGATGTATGTTTTCGTATGTATTGCAAGAAGCAGCTAAGTTTCTTCTCTTACATTTTACCTCGTTCGATCTACACAATTTAATGAGTGAAAAATAAAATAGGAATTTTGAAAGAAGTTTCTATAAAACTAGTTTTTAACATTGAATGGCTATGGGGGTCCACCAGAATAAGATGGTAATCAAAGGTGTCTACAAGTAAAAAATGGTTGAGAGCCCCTGCGGTAGAGTACGTCTTCGAGAACTTTCTGTGTAATGATTTTTTACCTGAGAATCTCATTCGAACTGAGTTTTCTTGCTTCGTAAGATTAAAAAGAAAATATCATTTTGTTCAATTGATTTAGTAGTAAGCTTAGGTAGCTTTCTACTATTTATTTTCAAATATTATAGCAATGTTATTCGCACTTTTAATGTGATATAATTAATTATATTGACTCTATTATTCAACTGCTCCTTATTTTTACGGCCACGAACGAAAGAAGGGTACAATCGACCTCAGTGAAATTTGAATTGTGAATGTAAAATTTTAAGTGCAAGCTTTTCGTCAAACACTCTACTACTTCAACCAACAACTTCCATGATGTATACAATAAAGCTGACAACAAAAAAATCATACTATATTACGATATTATATTCCAAATGTGTTTCTCGTGTAATATAATATTCCTTCATGCTTCTCTGAATCATTAAAATAAAGGCTACATCCATTGAATCATCCTTATCCTCTTTTCATCTGGAGTGAGTTCGATTTCGTGAACATTATTATTATTATTATCATCAAAATGATTACGATGATGATCATCATCATTTTCAATGATATCATTATAGTCATTTGTCTTCTGTATAATTTGTGTTTTTGTATAAATATCATGTCCTGCAGCGAAACGCAACAGCAACAAGGACTAGAATAAAGCTATAATAAAACACTGCAAGTATGTCATCTTCGTCATACTCATCATTACCACCACCAACACCACCACCACCACCATCATCGTCATCATCATCATCATCATCATCATCATCATCATCATCATCGCCGTCATCGTCGTCGTCATCATCATCATCATCATCATCATCATCATCATCATCATCATCATCATCGTCGTCGTCGTCGTAATGAACGTCATCATCAATTTCAATAATGCAACACAAGAAAGAACAACCGTTATAAAAACATTGATATAGAAAAAAAGACAAAACAATATGGAGACACAAGAAAAACGATAAATATATAGCAATAACTAGAAATACGTCAACAACAGTTTCAACATTACCCAGTGGTGGTTTTGTAAGTCACCAGCAGTGTTTTAAAGTAATAAAATAAATATTTAAATAGAGCAATCAAAGAAAACACTGACAAATTGCATAAACAAAAAAATGGACCATAGAAATGCCGAATACATTGCCAATACTTTGAAAGAGCAGCTCATGATTGGATTACCCATTCATTTTTAAGTGGTTATCCTTCGATAAAACGACGGAATCCTCGGGGGTTCAACCACGGTTAACTTCTAGCATTTTGCCATGGATGTTTATAAATGTTTTATTTAGCTATCGGGGTTTGAATTTTACAGTTTTCTGACAAACAAACAAAAAAACAAAAAAAGAGATTTAAACCTGAGTCGTATCTATCCTCTTTGTTGTTTTGTTTTTATCATACAATGAGATGACTGTTGCATCAGCTTCTTCTTCTTCTTCTTCTTCTTCTTCTTCTTCTTCTTCTTCTTCTTCTTCTTCTTCTTCTTCTTCTTCTTCTTCTTCTTCTTCTTCTTCTTCTTCTTCTTCTTCTTCTTCTTCTTCTTCTTCTTCTTCATCATCATCATCATCATCATCATCATCATCATCATCACCATCATCATCATTGTTACCGTCATCATCATCACCATTATCCTCAATATCACAATGATCACTATTCGCACACAGCCTCACTTTCACCATCTCCGTCGTGTTCTGCGGTTGTAGCACCAGCGACAGAATGCTCGGAATCGATAGAGTCGTCATCACCAATGTCTTAATCATATCTAGATGCACACCAATAATACTGATGTATCTACCTGGTTACATCAAGTACACAAATGCAGATATACTAAAACCTAGATTGGATCTCACACGATCTTAAACACTATGGGAAACGATGAAGCAATAGATCAGACGACACTGCACCGGATTCAGTAATTTATGCGTTTTGCTTCGCTTTATGTAACAGGTGCATTATAAGCAGTATTAAAGTACTGACCATTTAGAATGACCTAAACAGATGAAATATTATATTGTATATCCATCGTTTTAGTATGAGTTGAGGGCAGAGTATAGAAAGCTAGATTATCTCTCTAATCGATAAAAACTTTCTTAAAAGACCTGTTATTCAACACAAGCAAGGTTTGGTTTATTCAGTCATTTATCTACCATTTCCAGGAGAGTAAGTGTTATGTCTCAAGCTACTTCTATCTAGCACCGTCGGATGATTTCTACTCAACCGCTACTCGACTGCTCCTCGTCAGCTACTCAACTCTCTACCACGGTCAGACTACCACTATTTATATGTCTTGGTCGAAGCTACTTCTTCGCTTGGGGGCGTCGACACAACAGTAAGGAAACGTACTATTAAAGTATTATCAGATACAGATTAAAAGCGCCCAAAATGAAATTACCATAATATAGACCACTGCTCAGCTACAATGTGTATCAGCCCTCTCTTACACTTTCTGTTACGTCATCGATGCACTGTTGGATCAAGTGTTAGGAATCTGAGAGACTATCTATGTTAGCTCTCAAGGATGTAAGCATCTACAACATTTAGCGATAGCCTGGTACATGTTACCGAACCATACACGTTTCGGATAAAGTATAAGGTAGTGTCATAAGAGATATTGACATCTGTATTAATATAAAGTCCGACAACATTTTTACCAGCTATATTGGATTAACAGCTACATATTTAAAACTTGAATTACGACTCTTTTTTGAAACACGACAATGTTCTTCCAAAATAAATTTCGGCAACGCTAGATAAGGCTAATAAAATCCATATTTATTACTTTGTCTAAAATCGTGCTTGTGTATCCACAATGAAAGAATGTAATCTTTGCATGCAGGAATTAATTTACATAATCCCAGACCCAAACGCTGAACCTGAAGGTCAAATACGTTTATGGAGTCCGGCATGAGCGAGTAGTCATCCCTAGTTGTTTAGTTTCGTAGTGAAATACTTAACACAACTGGAATTATTATGCTGCAGTTGTAGGGGTATCGTCGAATAGCTACATCATTAGAATCTAGGTATATTGTTTATGGAATCATCGGCAATACATTAAACCTACATAGGAACACACTCACGAACATAGGCACGCACATACATGAACACACATACTCACTCACATACATATATACATATATACATACTTATAAAGACTGACGGCGAAAAAGCGATATGGGAAAAAAGGGTACGCTTGATTCATAATACTATATAATAAATATATATTCTATTGGATATATTGATCTCTACTTTAGATCTAACGTTACTGTGCACTAAATATTTTCAATAATACTGCAATATCTACACATACCAAAAGGGAACTTGTATATATGGATATATGTATGGATATATATATATATATATATATATATATATATATATATATATATATATATATGTGTGTGTGTGTGTGTGTGTATATGTGTCTATATATATATATATGTACAGTATGTATGTGTGATGGTGTTCTGATTCCATACAACATTTACGAATTAAACATGACCATATATTCTGTCCATGGAAATTTACAATTTACAATATTCATCACATTTTGCATTGCACATTATACTGATGTTTGTAGATTTTTTATTTCCCGAATTCTGTGTGTTTATTTATTTGTGTATTTATTTCTTTAATGTGTTTTTGGGCAAATCAATCTTTAAGCATATTGTATCTTTCCTAACATTCTGTGAATAGTGTTACATAGATTAGAGTGAAATGTAAATAAATGCGTAGATTTCGATAACATATCCGAAAATGTCAATATACCCTCTTAACTATACGAAACTCAAAGCTGCTGTATAGAAACTGAATACGGATTTCTACAATTCAACAATTATTATAAGTTCTATTTCAAGAGGAAAGGAATAACAATGAGACCAATAGGAAATGTTAAAGTTCAGTATCCTTTAGAAATATGTATCATAACAAAGGCGAATTATTTCTTTTATATATGCTGACTTCAACATTTTGAAAATAGATAAATAATATCACACACACAGATACACACACACATGCATATGTGTGTGTGTGTGTGTGTGTGTGTGTGTGTGTGTGTGTTTAAAATCGGACACACACAAATGTATAGATACATATATTCTGTCATTCTGTTCTTGCTTTCTGTTATTGTACTGTGGTCATCCCAGGCAATACCCAAAGGAGATATTGTGAATTACATGGACCCAGTAAACTCTCCGTTACTTTTAACAAGTACATAAGTAGGAAAGGCAAAATCAACCAGTTGTAAAGAGTTGCGACCTGTCCAGCTTACATATGATAGTTCAAAGAATTAGACAAAGAAGCGCACATGTACCCCGCTTGCCTTTAGGCAAATATATAAGCGAAATGGTTAGAGAAATAGGTTGAAAACTGAATTTTTTTTTACCGTAATCTTTGAAAATACAGTCGAATACTGAAAGTCTCAACAGTAGAATGGAGTTTATCTTCAATTCTTTTTTCTCCTTCCTCTAGTTTTCATCTAAAATGACGACAATTACAATTTTTATCAGAAATTTTCTGCAAAGTTAAAATATAATGCAAAACGTATAACTGCACAAACGTATAACTGTTGCACAGAACGTATAGCTGCTGCACTTGAATATAAAACCTACATAGAGATATACACACACACACACATAAACAAACACTCACTCATACACACACATTCACAAATATTTATATATATACACGTATACATACGTGTATATAAAGACAGATGAAGAAAAATTATCGGTATATGGCAAATGTTTATGTGCATTTTTACATAATTTATTTTCATTAAAAATTCATATACACATATGCCATAGATCTACGATTTTTTGCTTATATCTATTGATACTCTTCTTCTAGTCAACTCACTTGCTTCCGAAATACCTTAATCTCATCAACAAGTCAGATTTTAAGAATTTAACCCATACAAGCTTTAAACTAGTGCCTACCTATTGTTGCGCAAGCATCCTCATACTCAATATATATGCACACACATGCACACATATAAAATTGTATGTGCGTATGTGCTTCTATGTGTGTGTGGGTATGTATAAAAGTGAAAGGAGAAGCAAAAGTGACACAGCATATTTGGTAGGAATAACTTGTACAAATTAATAACAATTTGACTCATCTCTGTTAGATCAATTTCCGTAGGCTCGTAAGATGAACGTATTTTGTTAAATATCTAGAGAACATGATTGATGAGAGAGGTTCGCTCTATACGAGCCGACGAAACTTTAAGTTGCATGGAGTTTAGCTGAAGTGTTATTAAATCATGTGTGTGTGCGCGTTATTTTGGTCGAGTACACTTCCTTCTCTGAGTTTCATCTGTGTGCGAGTAGAGCCTTCAGACAAGTTACAACTTCAGAGAACTTGCTTAATGAACCTGGGCTGCCAAAGGTGAGGGAGTAACAAAAGACTGACTTGATCCAAATATTAGTAGTCTCTACTATGAAAGTGAGTACTCTTTATTCCGACTATCAACACTAAGCACACACGCGCGCGTGCAGGCGCGTGCAGGCACGCTCATGCAAACAAATATATACACATGCACACTCATGCAGACAAGGCTGTGTGGTAAGTAAATTGCTTACCAACCACATGGTTCCAGGTTCATTCCTACTGCGTGGCACCTTGGGCAAGTGTCTTCTACTATAGCCTCGGGCCGACCAAAGTCTTGTGAGTAGATTTGGTAGACGGAAACTGAAAGAAGCCCGTCCTATATATGTTTATATATGTATATGTGTGTATATGTTTGTGTGTCTATGTTTGTTCCCCAGCATCGCTTGACAACCGATGGTGGTGTGTTTACGTCCCCGTAACTTAGCGGTTCGGCAAAAAGAGACCGATAGAATAAGTACTAGGCTTCCAAAGAATAAGTCTTGGGGTCGATTTGCTCGACTAAAAGGCGGTGCTCCAGCATGGCCGCAGTGAAATGACTGAAACGAGTAAAAGAGTAAAAAGAGTATATATAGACACACACACATATATATACACACACATACATATATACCCACACACACATACTCACAATCTTTAGTTCTTTGATTGTTTGTTATAATACAAAGCAAGAAGGAAACCCAGTCCGCACGTGGTTATTTCTCTCCCAAAGGAGTCCAAGGTTTCAGCAAAAAATGTGTACTTCGAGAACTAAGGGGCGTAAGCCACCATACTCTTGAGTTGAATCGTCGGTGTAACCACGATATTTTGATTATCTGATAAGCCAGCTTTCTTCATTTCCATCGATTTGTGAATATACAATGCGTAACATGCATGCAGGCATACAAACATATTCTACACTAAACTTAGTATTACGTGAAGAAGTTTGTGAAACAGCCGTAATCCTAAGTGTTTCAAGCGAATAATGTTCATCTCTCAAACATCCTGACATTTAATCATTTATATACTCCTCATGAAGCAATGTCATTGATCTGATTTTCTGGATTTCCGCTGCATGGACACTCTGTGTTACACTCTCTGTATTGGATTAGTATTTTGTCTGATACACGAACACGTTAGAGGAGCTTTCTGTGACACCTACACAATTCTCTAAATACACATTTTATATACTACACACACGCACACACACACACACACACACACACACACATATGTATATGTACGTATATATATGTGTGTGTGTGTGTGTGTGTGTGTGTGTGTGTGTGTGTGTGTGTGTGTGCGCGCGTTTGCTTACACAACAAGGCAAAGTTTGACAGCTATCTCTAATTTTCAGCTTAGTGGTATCAGAGCGTAAATTAGTTTGGTTGTTTAACCTTTAAGTATCATCTTCTTTCTTTCTTTTTCTTTTTGTTTTTCTTTTCGGAGGGTCATGTAATGGGTGGATCGAAAGTTTTCAAGTGTCGTCTAATGAACTTTCAAGTGTCACCTACAAAGTCTGAATTACTGTCTGCAAAGTATTGGTTAATATTAGCAATTGTAAAATAAAATTATAAAAATTAAATGTTTACTGTTTGCTTCTGAGCCAAATGAGAATTCTCAATGTGTTTTATTATATTTAGGCATCATCTTGTATGATTGATTAAGCATATGCAGCGGGTAGAATCAGCGGTCTGCTTTTAATATACTAATGATTGAATTCAAAAGCAATGTCTCGTGGTCAAACTATGTGTCGTGGTCAAATCCTTATAAGTTCAAAATGAATTATTGCGAAGGTAGATGTAGCTTGGAACAGCATTCGACATAAGTAATGTTACAGATTCAATCATAAAACCGTCAAGGCATGTGCTTTCCGTAATATATATATATAAATTATGGGGGTTAGGTTCACAGGTAATCTGAACGATTAGGTGCATTATGTAAGTGGTGTAATGGATTACCAGGACTCCAAGGTTATAGCCGAGACGGTAGTTATGGAGCCATTGCAGATTTTCGATGCAGCGGATATATAATGTTTGTTGTCCTCTTTAATAATTATATAGTGGCTCTGTGGTAAGTAGCTTGCTTACCAACCACATGGTCCTGAGTTCAGTCCCATTGCGTGGCATCTTGGGCAAGTGTCTTCTGCTATAGCCTCGGGCCGACCAAAGCCTTGTGAGTGGATTTGGTAGACGGAAACTGAAAGAATCCCGTCGTATATATGTATATATATATATATATATATATATATATATATATATATATATATATATATATGTGTATGTGTTTGTGTGTCTGTGTTTGTCCCCCCAACATCGCTTGACAACCGATGCTGGTATGTTTATGTCCCCGTAACTTAGCGGTTCAGCAATAGAGGCCGATAGAATAAGTACTAGGCTTCTAAAGAATAAGTCCTGGGGTCGATTTGCTCGACTAACGGCGGTGCTCCAGCATGGCCACAGTCAAAAGACTGAAACAAGTAAAAGAGTAAAAGAGTATATATATATTATTATGATTGACCGTTGACTGAACACTATTCAATTTTTTTTCTCCGTGTTTTTCTCCTTGTCTCCGTATTCTTTCTGTTGAAGAGCGTAGCTCGAAACGTCAAAGACTTTCCGTATTCCCGAGCGTCATACTAATATATACTTTTGTTATTTACACCACCTGTCCTCGTCTGTTGTTATTTTTTGTATATTCTCCCATATATATATATATATATATATATATATATTAAATTACTTATTACTTATAATTTTTTCTCAACTTTTGCTTGTTTTTTGAAGTATGAGAACTGAATCTGTAATTGTATTGCTCTTGTCGTTCGTGAATGGCTGAAAACCCACTTCTCCGGGAGTTGGATGGGTCGTCGTGGTCCGCATGAGTGGCTATCTAGGAGTCCTGACTTAACACCCTATGACTTGTTTCCTTGGAGTTGGTTAAAGGAACAAGTCTACTGTACCAAACCAAACACTTTGAAAAAACTTAACGAGAAAATACGAGAAATTTATGTCGTCCATCCCACAAGAGCTCCTGGTCAAATTAGTTGACCCAATTGCGGGGCGACTTAAGAAGCTGGTGGCGAAATGTGGAGTCCATATCTAATTTTAAATAAGACCTCATACTGAAAGCTTCCCTCACATTTCCTGTTTTTATGTTGTAAAAATTACAATTAATAAATAATTTATAAATATTTTGAAATAGGGAGTTACTTTTCAATCACTCTGCATACACATATATCAAATGGCTAAAGAGCTAGATATTCTGCATTTAGGAATCCGAGATCAACACCGACCAGATATGGTGCTTTTACACACCTTACTAGACGCGCACACATATCTGTATATATATATATATATACATACATATATAGGTGTGTGTGTGTGTGTGTGTGTGTGTGTGTTTATATATATATATTTATGGTCACCCTAATTCTGCGAGCGGGAAGAATGGCTAGCTTTCATATTCTGAGTTCAGATCTGCCAAAATCGACGTTGCATTTCATTATTTCGGTGTCGATAAAATCAGTACTAGTTGAGCACTAGTGTCGATGTAATCAACTTGTCCCCTTAACACAAAATTTCAGACCATATGTTTATAGAAAAAGGAAATGCATATATATGTATATATAATCAAACATTGAATTGAACGTAATGGAATGATGCAAGTTTATAGAGCAAATCCATTGATTTACATACGGGTAATGTGAGAAAATTTACGAAAAATTCACACCGAATGAATAAAGTAAAAATAAGTTGACGAACTAGAAGAAAATAATTATAGTATGGCAAAATATATTTCAAGGCATTTGCCATGTTGAAGTTCATGGTACGTCTGAATCAGTAATGAAAAATATATATATATATTATAATTTGGCAAACTCTGCGTAACGTAACATTAGGGCAACTTCCATTTATGGCTGACTATATAAGAGTAAACAGACATGAAACGATTCACACAATCACACACGCACGCACACACACACACATGCACACACACACACGCACATGCATACACGCACATATCGATACATATGCATGCATCCAAATATAAGTGTGTGCGATATATATATATATATATATATATATATATATATATATATATATATATATATATATATATATATATAACTATTTCTACATATATGCTAACGGCTGCGTATATTTGTCCCATATAATTATATTTACACAAATATTTAAATACATATAAACGAACACACACAGGCACACATATATATGAGAATCTATGAATGTGTCTGTGTATATCTACATATATACATACACACACACACACATATATATATATATATATATATATATATATATATATATATATATATAATTTACACATAAATATGTGTATATATTCTACTTTGATACTTTTATCTATATAAATTTGTTAAACGTTAGATTGAAATATTGCTCAATATTCTTAAGTATCATAGTAAGGCGTATATTTTACTTTTATGAAGAAAATCTTGACAGCTACCCTGAAGATTTGGTATAGAATCCAACATCATACTGTGATTTCATTTGGTCTTCCTAAACTTATGTATATTTATTGTGGGAGGTTTCATCTTGTAGCTAGGGGGCTCAGGCTGGCTGCAGTATGAATAGGTTTGATAGTGTATTTTTGTAGTATAGTTTCACTGTGTGTGTAGTTAAAGTTTCTAGGGACAAAGAAGATGTGAGAGAATAAAAAGGGGAAAGAATGGAGAAAGTGATGATAAAAGCACACGTTTATAATATGCTTTTCTGCTCTTGGCACAAGGCCCGAAATTTTGGGGTGAGGTGGGCAGTCGATTAGATCGACTCCAGTACGCAACTGGTACTTAATTCATCCACCCCGAAAGGACGAAAGGCAAAAACGACCTCGGTGGAATTTGAACTCAGAACATAAAGACAGACGAAATACCGCTAAGCATTTCGCCCGGCGTGCTAACGTTTCTGCTAGCTCACCGCCTTGTAGACGTTCATAATAAGAGAAAAGAAGTGAAGATCATTTTCTTGGTTTAACAGTATATTCTATGATGGAAATAAGTGGATGTACGATTGCTATTGCTAATTTACACGTATTTGAGATAGAAATTATGGTT
Organism: Octopus bimaculoides; assembly: GCF_046866305.1. Taxonomy (NCBI): domain Eukaryota; kingdom Metazoa; phylum Mollusca; class Cephalopoda; order Octopoda; family Octopodidae; genus Octopus; species Octopus bimaculoides. The sequence continues at coordinate 145,197,890 of NC_142928.1, forward strand.
TGCATCTTTCGTATAGGTTCATAAGAATCTGTATGTAAAACATGCAAATTTAGTGTGTTACGTTTACATAGGAGAACAGGGGATATGTCACGGACTAATCACATTCAGTGGTATTTGTTAAGAGTTTTGCTGAATATTGTCAGATGGTTTCTTTTCCTCTTAAGTTAGCTATACTAATGAATGAAGTTAATTGCTGGTTAATATTATTATTACGGTTTATTCAACGATATATGCAAATATAGATATGAAAGGCTATCTTTCTGGATGTGGGCTATCCAAATAGGAGAAATTCAATGCTTAGGTTGTCTCTAAATATTTAAGGTGTTCGGGTTGATTGATCTTGGTAATTTTTTATGTTCTTTTTTTTTCTGTTCAAGAACAGCTTCATTTACTTGTGAGCAGGTAACGGCGTTGGAGCGCATAAAGTTGTAGTTGACTGGCAGTTAGCTGACTTGAAGGTATCTGAATATTGGAAAGGTGTTTCCTGTATCATGACGATCCGCGTAGGTTATCGAAATACCGGCATCATCATGACTGCTCAGTGCTCTGAGAACACTGTAAAGGTTTTAAGACTTGATATGGTCAGCTGCAACGGAGAGTACGAAGCCGTAGTCAGCAGAAAGGGATACAGCAGGCGAATTAAATTTATCCGCACACTGGAAATTATTCAACAACTAAAGAACAGGACCTTAGGTCCAATTCAGTGAAGTAGCTACTGCAGACTGATCAAACCCTAACTGGAGAGGATCGCTGCCAGAAGACCATATGAATGACAACAGTATTCGGCTCTTTACTATGCCTCCGGAAAGAGTCAGAAGTGGTTGACGGAGAATCTCTATGATTTCACCCAGTCCCTATTTCTGGCTTCCTAATCCCATCGATTGTTATTCCATGGATATGCTCTGCCTGTGACAATTATTCCGGGGCTGTTTTGAGGCCGTACTGGAAGTTGAGGCCGGCTACTCAGAATAAACCGTTATCTCCTAGCCATAACGTCGCTGATATCTTTTGATTTTTTAAAAAATACTATTGTATTTGTGATGTTGTGTTTTGCTTTGTTTTTATACTGCCTGTCAAATTCAACCCGAACATCCTTTATCTTCTACTGAGCGGAGTGTTTTATCTTCAGTAAAGACTTTGTAGTCAAAGATAGATATTATTTTATCTTAACATAAATTTTTATTATAAATTTGTAATCGGTAGTCGGTTGATACATATATAGATTTCTTAGCGAGTTAGTATATACACATCTGACGTACCTATATTTAGTTATTTGTTTGAATGAAACCAAATAATACCATAAAAGTAACCACTAATTTTATACACTAAATATTGTTAAACTGAAAGCAACTACCTGCCACAAACCAGGAAATGTGACCTGTCGGTGACCTTCCATACAACTTTAGCTTTCAGCATCTGTATTCATAGGTAATAAACATAAAGAATGACAGTATAAACAAGTAATAATCAAGTATAACCAACCACGCAGTTTCCAACCGACTACTTCCAACACAAGGAATAGTAGCATATTTTTTTCTTAACACGTCTAGGCAAGTACAGATGCAAATTTTGTTGGTCGCTGCAGCGTACGTCATAGAATAACTCCCTCCTTTTAAGGACGACATTTCAACAAACTTGGCTGAGTGGCGCGTGGCATTCTGAGACATCGGCGCTTCTACATTCTGTGTCTTGTCAGCCTGAATTAAACGGAACTCTGAGCCTAGATTTACAGAATGCCATTCGACAATGAACGAGTTTGTTGAACACACTGTTGTTGTAAAAATAAGATGTTATTTTCATATGATATACCCTACAGCTACCAGCATGTTTTGTATCTGAACCTTCCTAGACATATTAAAAATAAATACGCTAATATTCGTTCTTGGTCTAGTTTTACGCGTGAAAATAATGACATTTTAGTTTCAGCATAATTTTACTGAACAATCAAGAAAATGTCTCTACTATACTTTCCTATGTAAATTCATTGTTTACAATTTTACTTTCCTTCCAACTTACTCCATGCTCTCTATTTTACCACTACTTGCCCTTTATAAACTTTCTCTCGACGCTAAATTAAAATATCCACAGATATTTGCTTCATATCACGACATACACAAATACACGACACCTACTGTGCCGTATTTGTCGTACTAAGATAATGCAGCAGCATCAACGCAAAGTAAATTCACATCAAGTTGCAGCCAATTATATTTTACAAAGAAACCGAGAAAGGGCAACGTAGAGCCAACGCTCAGATATCCTAATGTAACAAACGAGTTATAGATTTTATTGTTTTACATATATACTATGTATAGTGTGAAGGCTGCAGCTTAGGAGTTAGAGTAATGGACTCGTGATCGTAAAATTGTTGTTTCGATTCCTGGACCGGACGATGATTTGTGTTCCTGAAAAAAACACATTCTGTCATGCTGCTCCAGTTCACTCAACAGGGACAAATGAGTAACCATGTGACGGCTCGCCGTCCTGTCCTGTGGTGGAGTGTATGAAACAGAATCCAAGAAAGCATCCTTATGAAAGATCTTCGATCTATTTGATATGTATAGTCATATTTATTGCAAGTCACTCTTTTATATGTATATTTTTCGGCTTAACCTGGAAAGTAAAGTGATTACTCTTTTACATGTTTCAATCATTTCTCTGCGGCCATGCTGGAGGACCACCTTTGGTCGAACACATCTACCTCAGGACTTATTCTATGTAAGCCTAGTACTTATTCTATCGGTTTCTTTTGCCGAAGTTTCGGGTACATAAACACACCAACATCAGCTGTCAAATGATGGTGGGGTGGACAAACACAGACACAACGATACACATGCATATATATATATATATATATATATATATATATATATATATATATATATATCGACAGGTCTCTTTCAGTTTCCGCCTACTAATTCCACTCGCAGTGCTTTTGTCGGCCCGAGGCTATAGTAGAAGACTTTTGCCCAAGGTGCCATGCTGTGGGACTGAACCCTGTGGTTGGGAGCCATATTTATAGTGGGCAGTATATCTTTGTCAATCATGATATATTTTGTTTTCTTACCATTTATCATTTATCAAGTCTCAGTTTTCATATACACTTTGCACTACATTGATAATCTTCGCGGGAAGCTGTTGGATCATAGTATAAGAAATATCGCTCTGTGGTTAATACACTCCAATGCATTCATGAAATCAATAAATACCATCACAATAGATTTACACCATTTTATACTGCTCTCTTAGTGAGCTTAAACAAATGTATTCGGGATGGTTGGAAAGCATTTCCTATTGTGAGCAAATAGCTGTCAATCACTGATACATATTACAGCTAATAAAATGCTGTTTAAGAATTTGGCAGCATGTTTCATGAATAGGTTGTTCATGTTTTGGCAGTTTTCTTTGTTTGATAGTAATGACAATAATCGAATACTATTCATCTGGTGCAATACAGCTTTCAGTATTTAATTACAAGCTTTCAGGATGATTCTTGTCAGATTTCTTCACCATAATTGACTGCTTCACTGAACATTGTTATATTTCCATTATAAGTAGCATTTTTTTTTTTATTCGTGTGAGCAAGGGTTTTGTTACATTTTGCAATTCATAAACCATAGCAGATTCAATGCATATCGTTCGTACTGCCTGAGTAAAGTGTGTATAGTATACTGTATGAAATGTAGTGGTTACGGATGATCACTGCGATAGGAACGTTCGGCAGTATACTTTCTATACCGTAAACCATTCCTTATCACAAGGATCTTTACTCTGCATGTCACTCGAAATTTGTTCCTATTCGCTTCACCTGATAAGGAAATTAAGTGTCCCTAAATTTCTATATCCACATTAAATGAAAGATGAGAATAGTTGGGTAAATTGATACGGTTAATGTTTATGTTCAGTTTTCCAATGTCAATTATTTGAAAGGAAATAGAAAGAGGCATTTTTGGTGGAATAGGAATGAGTGTGTGCGCTTTGTATGGATCTGTGGTATGAAGCAGAGAAATGTCGGGAGTTTAAAGATAGCTGAGATATGTACACTTAGCTGGAATTACTATTTAATTATGCATTTTCAGGGTAAATAGTGTTGTATCAACGATTAAAGCATAGAAATAAGTATGTGGTAGCATACAGTATTCTAAATAACCAGCAGTTCTGTCACACTTTCCTTTCTATATTTTTTAAATATCTCTCAGTCAAGTTTTCTCACTTGCTAACCTCCTCTCTCTCTCTCTCTCTCTCTCTCTCTCTCTCTCTCTCTCTCTCTCTCTCTCTCTCTCTCTCTCTCTCTCTCTCTCTTACTTTAATTCTGATGTTTTATTCTTTCTTTATAAATTTGTCAGAGGATGTAGCCAGTGCCTGCTCTATAAACAGATAATCCCAGATTTATATTATTGATGCGGTTGATGTTCAGTTTGCAAATATATAGATGAAGGAGAAAAAAGTGAAGCAAATGACAATGTCAAAATTCCATTTCTTTTGGGAATGAATTTGAAAAACATGTTTTAATCTAATTACTAAGACACACTACGAGGGATAGCACAAAAAAGACTGGTTAGACTGGTGGAGGAGGAGGTCACGCTGCTCGATGTTTCAGATCACAGACTGTGGTAGTAACACCACAAGGGACAGAGATAAGAACAGTACGCCAGTGATCCAGTCAGTCGGTGTACATGTTGCCTAAGTGACTATTTTGTTATCTGTCGAATGGCAGACACGGTCGAATGCGTCCTTGGATATAGGCAGAGATATTGTGTAAGCGTATACGAACAACAGCATATTAAATACAAAAGTAGTAATCCAATGACGGTCATATTTCAAATTTCGACAGAGTAATCAGTTGATTAAAGCTAAAACATTTTCCGGTCCTAGAAACTGGGATTAAGTTTCGGTGTTGTTTTAGACACACACACAGACACACAGGCTGGCAAGCAAAAGCGTCACAGGTTGTTAAATTCAAAATGTAAAGGGAATACGGGGCATTTTAATGCGTTATTCGTTTATCTGGAAAGTTAGATTATATTAATGAGTATAGTGACTATATGTTCGTGTTGACGCCGGAGTTAAGATGCGTAGCTCTGTAATTAAAATGTTGTGTTCGCGATAATTATGCCGCAGGTTCAGTTCTTGAGTGAGGACCAGAATTGTATCCATGATCTTGGCATTTCCTCTCGCGTTTCACTCAACTTGAAATGAGTACCAGCTGAATGTCACCGCGGCTATCTTCCCTCCCTCTCTCCCTCTCTCTCTCTCTCCCTCTCTCTCTATCTCCCTCTCTCTATCACCCACACCTTTCTCTTTCTCTTCATCTCTCCCTCTCTCTCTCCCTCTCACGTCTCTCACTCTCTCACTAGGCATTACATCTTGAATGTGCGGCAGAGCCAGAGGAGAGGAAGAGTCGATAGGGTATTCATCTATGCTAAACGCTACATAAGCCACCAAAACAACAAGCGAAAGTCTGTTTCATGTCGCCAAGCGCCTATACGCAAGCGTATAGGCCTGACTCTTTAGTGCTGAAGGAGACTATGTTCTTATTAAACGATGGAAGGATGAGAAAAGGTCATTCGGTTTTGGAAATAGTACAGCTCTGTCTAAATTCAGCTGGCATGTACATGATGCTTGTGTACGGAATCGGAATAAATGGTCCTGGTTTAATTTACATAGATCTATTCTCTAGCTATTTACTTCTACGTTGGGAGTAAAATTCAGAGAAAGTTATAACATACAATTGAAATAGTAATTAATTCATTCGCAGATGCATGCTGACATTGTTGTAAATATATGCATATCATGACATTCTATTTAAATGCTTCAACATGAACACATACACTTACATGTGCAATGAAATATATATGTGCATATATACGCACATATAGGTATACACGGACACACACACATATACACAAAGACAACATGTATCTTTGTATGGTTATATATATATATATGTATGTATGTATGTATGTATGTATGTATACATGCATGTATGTATACATGCATGTATGCATGCATGTATAGAGAGTTTGATGGGTAAATAGTCGCCATTTTATATTTTTAATTTCACGCATGCTCAATTTTGATTTTGTCGACTGCACAATATAGTAGGATCAGTTAGGCATCGTCTGTGAGAAAAACAGAACCATGACACAATTCACTCTGCCAGAAATTTGGAAACCACACGCTGTACTGCTTAGCATTCATGTCGGAAGCTCCAATACGAACATAGAGTGTTTGTGTGTCAATCTGAGGACAGAGCAATCTGAAGACATGTACCAAGACCGATAAAATCAAACATCCAGTCAACATCATGGGATTTCGATTGATCACTAGTGATGGCAACGTTATGCTTCTATTCATCTTTCCACACAACCTCCCACTCAAACACGGAGGCCTACATCAAGTGCCTGGATGAAGAGAGTGCTGCCCTGGGTCAAGAGGGTAGCTGCTGGAAGACACTGTCTGGCTACAGGACTCTGCCCCGTGCCACACAAGCAGGAGAACTCAGTCATGACTGTCAAATAATTTCTGCGACTACATCAGCCCTAACATCTGGCCACCTAACTCCCCAAACTACAACCCTCTTGATTATTACATGCTGGGCACAGTTAAGCGAGAGACCAATAAAACTCCTTGTAACACTAAAGATGAACTAAAGGCAAGGATTATGGCAGCATCCACTAACTTAAACAAAGAGAACGTCCAAAAGAGTTGCAGGAGATTCCGAAGTCGTCGGGTGGAGGGAGTTAAAGCCAGTGGCGATTTTATTGAATAACTATACACTTCAGTATTTCAAAATATTTTTATATAATTTTGATAAATATATCTGTTAAAATGAGATGTCAGTGTTATTTTCACTTTTGCGGAAATTAGACGACAATTTATTCACTGCACGTTGTATATGTGTGTGTGCGTGTGTGTGTGTGTGTGTGTGTGTGAGTATGTGTGCGTGCGTGTGTGTCTTTGTGTGTATGTGTGCGTGCGTGTTTATGTGTGTGTATACATATATATATATACTTATATATACATATGTATATACATACACATACACACATTTATATACATGCATACACACACGTGTGTATAAATAATGCGGTTTTTTTATACTTCTCTTATTTTTCAAAATTAAGATAAAGTTCTTTTTTAATCTATAATATACTCTCCTTCATTTTCTACAATGCTCTTCCATCTATCTGGTAGATTGCAAAGCCCCTCTTCCAAAATTCACTTGTCTGTGACGAAAAATACTCCTCCAGTATTGTTCTGACCTCATCTACAAAATTCATATTTTATCCATCCAAATGATTTTGAAGGATGCGAAATAGATAGTAATCAGGTGAAGAAATGTCTGACGAATATTGTGGGTGGGGCATGGTTTTCCATTCACAGCCTTTCGAATGTTATGCTCGCAGTATGTGGCCCAACATTATCCCGATGGAAGAACACCTTTCGTCTTGAAACCAAAGATGTTCGTTTCTCTTGTAGGACTGACTTAAGTCGCTCAAGCCGCTCGCAATAAATCTTTTTATGTTATTGTTTGGTTTGAATTTAAAAGTTTAAAGTGAATTAAACCTTTCATATCCCACAAAAGAGATAACAACATGTTATGTGGGCGAAGACCTTCTTTAGCCAAGAGTGCCGGTGTTTCTCCTTTCCCTACCCACTGTCTGCGGCGCTTGACATTTTTATAGAGAACCCATTTATCATTGCCAGTCACTATTCAATTCAGAAAAGCTTTATTCTTGAGACTTGATAGCAAAGAGGAGTACACATTCACTCTCGAATTTGTGGGGAACTTGATCCAACTTGCTGACTTTGTTGATAGCACGCAGGTATCGATGAATGGTTGACTGTCCAAATCCGAGCTTCTCTGCTAGTTCCTTAACAGCTACAATAGGATTTTGTCCCCCCCCCCATCAGGGTTTGCAGGACGCCCTCGTCGAGCTCCACAGATCTTCAAGGACGTAGCTCGTCTTCTAGGTTGTAGTTTCTGGCTCGAAATTTCTTGGACCACCATTGACACTGGCTTACGCTTATTGTCCGATCTTCATATACTGCATTAATATTCCTGGCATTTTGCGTTGCGTCGTTGCCTTTATTGAATTCCTAAAGCAAAATATGGCGAATATGCTCCTTTGTCACTTCCATTATAGCTTTGAAAAAGTAACTGTTAAAATCGAACTGCACTCTTCAAAACGTGCACTAAGAATAAGTTCAAGGTAAAAACACTACCTTCTTTTATAGCAAATTGATGCAGGTAGTTTATCCCACCCATCCTATGGCTTTTAGTTCATGCAACTGAAAAAAAACTGCATTATTTGTGCGAAGACCCAATATATACAAATGTATAGTTATATGTGATCATTTATATAAACACATGCACACACACGCACACAAACACATATATATGTGTGTGTGTGTATTTAAATATATATATGTGTACGCACCCACCCATATACAGATAGATAGCTAGATAGATAGATAGATAGATAGATAGATAGATAGATAGATAGATAGATAGATAGATAGATAGATAGATAGAATATGAAATGTCAGGAAAACAAATGGGAAGGAACGGCAAATATCGCCCTTATATATTTCAACTGAGAAATATTGCTTACATATAGGCTGAGTGTGAGTATGTCACCATAAATTACTGACTAGGGAAAAGAATGCATTTCAGAGGAAATAATTCATACCCTAATGCATTGAATGTCGATCAATACAGACAAGAAGAAAATATCATCACTGATCACATTTATTCATATGCAGCATGTGCGTACACATTTATACATGTGCATAGGTATCAAATATATATATACAAGCATCTACATTCGAAAATATACATATGTGTGTGTGTCTGAATATTAATGTATTTACGGCGCGGGAGTGGTTGTGTGGTAAGTAGCTTACTTACCAACCACATGGTTCTGGGTTCAGTCCCACTGCGTGGCACCATGGGCAAGTGTCTTCTGCTATAGCCTCGGGCTGACCAAAGCCTTGTGAGTGGATTTTGGTAGACGGAAACTGAAAGAAGCCCGTCGTATATATGTATGTATATATATATATGTATGTGTGTATGTGTTTTTATGTCTGTGTTTGTCCCCCCAACATCGCTTGACAACCGATGGTGGTGTATTTATGTCCCCGTAACTTAGCGGTTCGGCAAAATAACCCGATAGAATAAGTACTAGGCTTCCAAAGAATAAGTCCTGCGGTCGATTTGCTCGACTAAAGGCGGTGCTCCAGCCTGGCCGCAGTCAAATTACTGAAACAAGTAAAAGAGTAAAGAGTATATGTATAGCTGGGTCGCCAAAATTCCAGTGAGAACAGCGGTGGTTGTGTGATTGTCTTGTTCAAAAACGGCTGTGGGTGGCATCCCTTTGAGTTAGTATATATAGTTAAAAGTAGTGAGAAAAGACAAACAATTAGGCAATGCAAGACAAGGAGATTTAATTTGATTTAATTCAATCTTATTTAGCAACACAATGAATGTTAAAAATAGTACAAAATCTTTACTATTTTGTACTATTTTTACCATTCGTTATGTAGCTAAATTTAGGTTGAATTACACACAAATGTGCGCGCGCGCACACACACACATACACAAACAAACAGAGAAACATACACACACGAGCACATACATATATTCTTTTAGTTGTTTCAGTCATTTGACTGCGGCCATGCTGGAGTATCACTTTCAGTCAAACGAATCGACCCCCAGGACTTATTCTTATCGTGTTTTCTGCCGAACCGCTAAGTTGCGGGAACATAAACGCACCAGCATCGGTTGTCAAGCGATGTTAGAGGACCGACACAAACACACAAGCATATACATATATATATATATATATATGCATACATATATATATATATGCTACGGGCTTCTTTCAGTTTCCATCTACCATATCCACTCACAAAGCTTTGGTCGTCCCGAGGCTAAAGTAGAAGACACTTGCCCAAGGTGCTATGCAGTGGAACTGATCCCGGATTCATGTGGTTGGTAAGCAAGATTCGTACCACACAGCTACTCCTATGTATATATATATGTGTGTGTATATGTAGCTACTGTCATACATGCATATACATATGGTACTCTCTGTCTGTTACGACGACGAGTGTTTCCAGTTGATCCCATCAACGGACAGCTTACTCGTGAAATTAATGTGCATGTGGCTGAGCACTCCACAAACACCTGTACCCTTAACGTACTCTTCAGGGAGATTCAGGGTGACGCAGTGTGTGACAAGGCTGGTCCTTTGAAATGCAGGTACTACTCATTTTTGCCAGCTGAGTATAATATATGTATATAATATTTTAGTTAATTATAAAAGTTTGTAAATTATGAAAAGATTACTGCTGAAGTGAAAGTTCAGCTGTTTTAAACATATGTCCACATGAATATATCAAAATGTTCATATCAGTTAATATTTATGAAAAAAAAAAGGTTTGATACAAAACAAAAGAAAAATCTATGAACTAAATATCACTTAATTGCTGACTGATAGAGGCAGTACACCATTAGTCACAAAAGTCCACTTTATATCTCAGCATTTGCTTTTATTTTCATTTTCATTTCAAATTTTAACTCGTATCTTGTTCGTTGAAGTATAACCTTACTTCCATTCGTCTCTCGCATTCTTATCATTCGCATTCAGTCAAAACCACTTGTCAGACACTAACCAAATAACCAACATCTTTTGCACAAGAACTTTGCCTTGAACTATTCAGTATTGTACGGCACGCACATGCGCTCACGCTCACACACGTTAACTATACATATACATATATTCTTTATGAGTCTATATATGTATAGCTTTATATACATGTTTGCTTGAATATGTACACACACACACAGATATATATATATATATATATATATATATATATATATATATATATATATATATATATATATATATATATATATATATATCTTGGGGTCGATTTGTTCGACTAAAGGCAATGCTCCAGCATGGCTGCAGTCAAATTACTGAAACAAAAGAATAAAAGTAAATATATATTTCAATATGTGACTGCGTGTGTACCGTTGGCGATTTTATTTCTCCGTCTTCCCTGCTTTGGACTGTTTCTATATTTTTGATGAAGAGCTCCGCTCGAAACGTGAAATCCACTTTCTTTTCTTTCCTTTCTTTCCTTTTCTGAGCGTCCAATAACATTGTACTTATTCCACGTCCTCGCGTTGTTGTTTTTTCTTGCTTTTTCATGTTTGGAGTAATCATATATATATGCAAACATGAACAAGCAAGAAAAAACAACAACGCGAGGACGTGGAATAAGTACATATATATATATATAAATATATATATATATATATATATATATATATATATATATATATATATATATATATATATATATATATATATATATATATATATATATATATATATATATATATATATATATATATAGATAGATAGATAGATAGATAGATAGATAGATAGATAGATAGATAGATAGATAGATAGATAGATAGATAGATAGATAGATAGATATGCAGGGCAGGGAATCGTCAATTAGTAATAAAATTAATAATTAACAATTTTGCCGGGTAGCTCAGTATGAAAAAACCTTTTCGGTAAAAAACATTTATAATCATAAATATATAGGGATTGACAGTAACCTGCTTCTCCAACATACTGAGAATTCAGAAAGAGCAGTCAAAGAACTACTGATTTCAAAACTACAAATTATTACTCCAGATTGATAGCGATATTTTTGATACACACAGAACAAAAAACAGTAGAGAAGAGCAAAAAAACCACCTGCCTTTAGTTAATTTAGTACGATCGTTTCACGGTTAAGAGTAAAGAATACTCTATTCTGATCTTCAGCTAAATATTCTAATAAATTTGTTAATGTCTAAATAACTCACGTTAATTTTGACCATGTGAACATCAATACCACGTGAGGAAGACGTTAAGAAATTTCTTAACGTCTTCCTCACGTGGTATTGACGTTAAGAAATTTCTTAACGTCTTCCTCACGTGGTATTGATGTTCACATGGTCAAAATTAACGTGAGTTATTTAGACATTAACAAATTTATTAGAATATTTAGCTGAAGATCAGAATAGAGTATTCTTTACTCTTAACCGTGAAACGATCGTACTAAATTAACTAAAGGCAGGTGGTTTTTTTGCTCTTCTCTACTGTTTTTTGTTCTGTGTGTATCAAAAATATCGCTATCAATCTGGAGTAATAATTTGTAGTTTTGAAATCAGTAGTTATTTGACTGCTATTTCTGAATTCTCAGTATGTTGGAGAAGCAGGTTACTGTCAATCCCTATATATTTATGATTATATATATATATATATATATATATATATATATATATATATATATATATGTATGTATGTATGTATGTATGTATGCATATGTATATAAATCTTTGGATATATCGGATATCACAATCGATTCAATATGGACCGATTTGTATATTGTACCATTGAATTATTATTATCTAAATTTACTTATAGATTAGAAACCTGTGTTGGATTTTTATCTGGTGCAATTCAGAATAAATTTGGCTTTCATTGAATAGACACCGGTTGATCGATTAAGTTAGCCAAGTTTGGATAGCTGCAGAGTACTTACAAGGTGCCTGCCTTATGATTTTATATTGTATTATATTATACACACACACGCGCGCATACAATGAACGAGGAAGTGAACAAGACTGAGAGAGAATAAAGGCAATATGAAAGTATGTGTGTGTGCGCACGTTTGTATGTATGTGTGTGTATGTATTTCCAGTTTATAATTCAACCTTTACTATGCTTATCACTGGAAAACAATACGTTTGTATTGTAATAGTGCTTATAATTTTTTTATATATGGATTTTCATTGTTCTTGGTTCTGTTTATTGCTTGGGCTATCAGTCAGGAGCAATTCCAATTGCGTTTCGTGGCTTGCTACCTCAACACCTCCGTTATAGGACCCAGTGGCTAAAGACATCATCAGGAGGAACCACGTCCGGTTTCGGCCCCTATTCCTCTACCGTTTTCGACGTGACCCCCACCTCTTTTCGGAGGTGTCTTCAGCACCGGTGTTGAGTGCATTTCTTCTTTCTCTTTTCTTCTGTTCCCTAACCTCTTCGATGCAGTGTCAACGAGTGTCAGTGAGCGACTGACCATCCTGCCAAATTTCCCTTTCAATACTCGCTGGTAGGCTCCAACAGCCAGCACCAGCTAACTGTTACGTCTAAACTTCAACTGACCAATGGAGGGGAAGGGCGCATAATCTTAGCCCGCGCTCTCTTTAAACCTGCCTTCCAACAGTGTCGTGTTAGTTTCAGTTCCAGCAGCCAGAGCCAACCGGCTGTTTGGTGGTACAAGCCTTCGAAACAGAAGGAGGCGGTTTCGTTCAAGCAATTCGTAATGGAAAATCCCTTTCCAGTCCCATCATACACACAACATCGTTTTACGCGGATAAAGATCTTGTTTCCTGCGCGCTGTCGCTTGTTTACCGGGGCTAAGCCATTCCTTACACTGCTTCATATTGATGTACAGGCACCATATTTTGTCGCCAGTAACGATTCGGTAAAGAAATCGTTGCTTGTGTCCACGAGTTGAGTGGTGACGAGCAAGCAAACCAGCAAAGATTGTGGCTCGTTGCTTTTTGCTGTTGTCACTTAAAGCAAGTGGAAACCTTGCTCCGTACTTCTGAACATTTCCCATCGCGTGAAGATGCTTCTCTATAGCAGTGTGGGAGCATACCATTTTCTCTTCCAGTTCTCTTGTTGTTTGACGAGAATTTTCGTGCAAAAGTTGGTTTAATCGTTCTTCATCGAACTCAACTGGGCGGCAAGAACGAGGTGCATCTTTGACGTCAAAATTTCCAATTTTGAACTTGGCATACCAATCAATAGCAGTTCATTCAGCCATGGCATAAATGTCAGCACAAACACAGCACGAATGTCACGAGCAGCTTTTGCGGCCTTAGAACCTTGACTAAAAGCAAAAAGGAGGTGTCGAAAATGCTCGTGTTTCATAAATTGATATTCCATTTTAATGATCGGAAAATAAACAAAAATTAACTAAAATTAACAAGAGAAGAAAATAATAAAATAGATTCCAAAATGATCCAAAAATAGAATTCTAGAAAAAAAAATAGATTCCAAAATTTAAAAAAAGGGCGGGAACTTAGTTGTCAACCCAATATATATATATATATACATATTTACATACATATGTTTATATATATATAATAGTAATAATAATAATAATAATACAAATGATATATGAGCATATGCATGTATACATACATATATGTACATACCTACATCTACATGTATATATAGATGGATATCCGGGTACAGGACGTCAAAAAAGGAACGGGAACATAAACAAAGCACAAAAAACGGATTCTTTTTTACGGACAATAGAATGAACACAGGAAAACAGACGAGCCACTTATGGAACTTTTCCTTCATCAGCTGCCTATATAAACATTTACATACATACATGCATACATACATACATACACATATACATATATACATACGAATATATATATGTATATATATATATATATATATATATATATATATATATATATATATATATATATATGTATGTATATATATACATACATATACATTTACATATATATATATATATGCATTTATATATATACATACACACACACATATATATGTATGTATGTATGTATGTATGTATGTGTGTATATGTATGTATGCATGTATGTATGTATGTATGTATGTATGTAAGAAATGAATCTAAATTTCTCTATAAAATCGTCTTATGCTAAAGATATGCAATTATGTGAATAGAAAACTTAAATATTTAAATACCATTATCTTTTGCAGAGTTGTTTCTTATCAATGATAAGTGTGTTACAGTGAAGAATGCGGCATATTAAAACAGTTGTACTGACAAATCCATTTTGAAGAAAACATATCAAATTAAAATACGTGATACTAAATAGATTGGATTATATATTAGATTGAATATTTTTTTATTGAATAAAGTTTAAACTATGTTAAAATAAATTTTAAATAATGTAAAATACAAGAGTACTTCTTTTGGAATAGTGCTTGAGTATGTAACCATGTAGCCTGCAACAGGGCGTTGAAAGACAAGATTTAATAACGTTAACTTCACTAAAATAGACACAATAAAATTTAATAAATCGATGCTTGAGAAAGAAATGTTCGGTTACTTGTTGAATAATTGTGTAAATATAATTCATTGTGGGAAATTAATTGAATCTAAGATTAAACAATTAAATGAATGTCTTATATGATGGAACTCTACTAGAGTCTAAATTCTGGGACTTAAATTACTAAATTCCAAATCTATAATAATTAAAAGATCCATTAGTGTCCCGGAAAACGCATTGTTGCTGATAGAGAACTTGAAATAGATGTTAAATGTTTTTAAATCTGGATGAATATGGACATTCGAGGGTTTACAGTTTAGTAGAACTGCTTTCATTTATTATGGTACGTGTGTTGTCTTTAAGTCATTATCTATTTCGAATACAATTT
>NC_142928.1:145218422-145233422 GCF_046866305.1 Octopus bimaculoides
AAATGTAAATAAAGTTGGAAAAGGTACAAAAGTATATTTTAGAGAATGTATAATATTTCTGTTACAGTGAGTTATTCAAAATATAATCAACTTCGATGTAACTACTTTATTGAAAAAAATTGGTGGGGAAGTCAACGAGAAAAGAATTGGAGGTTAATAGTTTGTACCCATATTTTTAGTGCAAAGTGAAATTTTACTTTTAGAGTCACACATATATATTTTGTCGATGTAGGTTTTGGATGGGGGCTCAAGAGTCCAAGTTTTAGAATCTCTATTGAAAGAGAGTCTTTTGAATTGAATAGGTGGTTTGTATTTTTGGTGTGGTCTATGTATGATTACTGTATATATGTATATTATAGATTGTTTGGTATGTGTAGGTAATGCTAAATGCATATGTATTTGAGCGTGAAATATTTGTAAGCGGATATATCTTTTAATTTATGAATATTTTTACAACTAATTATACCGTCATATGGTTTGAAAATACTGGATTGTTCTCGTCTGAGTTTCTGTCTTTCCTAGATCATTCACCCCGAAAAGAAGACGTGCACGAAGACAAGATTATAACTGCAAAACCCACATTTGTTTAGGCAATTTGAAAATGTGTAAATCCGAGATAGATAGAGCCAACTTAACAGCCTGTAAGTGGTATGGAGAAATATAGGACGCGAACACTGTTAAGCTGGTCTCTAGTTTACTTAATATTCTATGGAGCAATTAAGATTTTCCGAGTGTTATGCACAAGGAATAGCTGCAAGGTACTAATCGTCAATAAGCATTCTGACTCTTATGAAGATGTAAAATGCCGTAAGACAAACATCTTGTCAGATTCTTTCCCACTTTGTCACTCAAAGAAAAGATAAAAACACTGCGTTGTAATCATTTCAATTTTTTTTTCTTTTGTGAAGCGAAAGAATGATATATACATAGCATGTGTCCACACACACAAATACATAGATACATACATATATGCATACATATATACAGACATACACACACACACACACACACACACATATATATATATATATATAATATATATACATGTGCATATATATATATATATATAATATATATATATATATATATATATATATATATATATATATATATATATATATATATATATATATATATATATATATATATATATATATATATATATATATATATATATATATATATATATATATATATATATAAATTATATTCTTTTATTCTTTTACTTGCTCTAGTCATCTGACTGCAGCCACGCTGAAGCACCGCCGTCCAGGATTTTAATCGTACAAATCGATCCCAGGACATCTTAAAAGCCTAGTACTTACTCTGTCGACGTCTTTGGTCTAACCGTTAAGGGGATGTAAACACACCAACACTAGTTGTCAAGCGGAGATTTGTGGAGGAACAACAGACACAAAAACCCACACCTATATATATATGTATGCATACATACATACATATATATATACATACATACATACATGCATACGTGCATACGTACATACATACATACATATATATATATATATATATATATATATATATATATATATATATATATATATATAGTGAATTAAATCTAAGAAGAACAAACATGAAAAACAACATGCGCGGACGTGGTACAAGTAATGTATTATCAGACGCTCCGGAAAGAAAGAAAGAGGATTTTAACGTTTCGAGCTTCTTCAGAAATAAAAGATAGTCGAAAAGAGGGGAAGACGGAGGAAGAAAATCGCCAACGATTCAGACGTGGTTACATTTTACATTTATATATATATATTTGAAAGGCTTCTTTCAGTTTCCGTCAGCCAAATCCACTCACAAGGCTTTGGTCCGCCTGAGGCTATAGGAGATGACACTTACCGTACGTACCTCAGAGTGACTGAACACAGAACTATGTGGTTGGGATGCAAGCTTCTTACCACATTTACATATATGCATGTGTGTGTGTGTGTGTGTGTGTGTGTGTGTGTGTGTGTGTGTGTGTGTATTTGTGTGTGTGCGTGTGTGTGTTTACGTGTATGCATTTGTATACATATGTGCTTATATATGTGAGGACGCATGGCGTAGAGCGTAGCGTGTTGTACTCACGGTCACGAGATAGTGGTTTTTACTCCTAGACCTTGCGGCAAAACATTTCATCTCACGTTACTCCGTGATCACTTCGACATCTAACATGCGGTACGCCGTGTACCTGTTCAGGCAACGTCAATTTGATGGAGGCAGTGAGCTAATGAACGGCATATACATTGATTAATCTAAACCAGCGTCAGTAGTTTCAAAGTGGGGCGCGCCCCCTTGAGAAAAAAGCAGGAGTTTCTCTAATTATATTTGTTATTCTCTTAAGTAGAGCATCGTTAAATAATGAGAAGTTTATGAAAAAATGCAAAAGTATCGCCTTATACCTTTAGTTTTCATATTCTACTTTTTAGCACTACCTACCTTTTTCTGTACTTATTGACCACCGCCTTCACATCCCTCAAAACCTTCACTAATTCTAAATTGTAGCTTTAACATTTGCCTTTATTCTGTAATTTTTGTTTTTGTTACAACAAGACTCAGGTTAAGGACCACTGGTATAAAGCTTAGACATTATTATCGTGTAAAGACAAACATCTTTTTCAGTTAATATATTATAAACAAGTTTGATCCACAGTTTTCAAACATATGAAATAATGTGATTCTTAAAAATCAAGAGACATGCTGAAACATTGTCAAATCATTATAGTAGCATCCCAAGAAATATTAACTGAATTTAAAAAATTGAAAACTATTTAAAAATTTTAGCAAGATGAAAAGGATGATATATTTAAAAATAGGAAATAAAGCAAAAATTATGTAATAGGTTCTCAATTTGATAAAGTTTTTAAAAAATAGAAAAAACATTGGGAAAATAAAAAATTGACAATAAATTCAAATATTTTAATATTAAATGTTTATGTTTAAAATATAGTAAATCTTTTTGTAAGAAAAATTATAATATAATAAGCTAAATGCTAAACTAAAATTCAGATTTAAATATTACAGAAAGTACTAAGTAAAACTAAAAGCTATGAAAAATCTTTTCTTTTTTAAAGAAACATTTTTTAAACTTTTACGTACAAATGAATACAATATTTTATTGTACAAATTTTTCTTTTAATTTAACTTTTATTCCAAAATATTTTGTTTTTATTTTTTTCCAGAACTTTTTACTTCAAGCGTTCTAACTTTGGCTAGCATTCTAACTTGGGCCTTCACATTACCTTACACATGCCTTGTCTTTAGTTCACATATCTGTGTTGTTCACTGCACATCAAATAATTCGCAATGTGTACAAAGAAGCGGAAGTATATTGGCTAATATATTCGATTTGGATTCGTGTACCACTAGAAGGGTGACCCAGAAGTTCCCTAGTGTGTAAAATGTTTGAGCAATGATGGAATGCGACCCTCACGCTTGGAACGCCACTTGAGGACAACACATCATGCTCTTGCAGACAAGCCCAAAACATTCTTTGAAACAAAAAGATATTCTTTGAATCAAGCTGGACGGTAGTGAGGCATTTTGGCAACAGACTTCAATGGTTGCTGATGCTTCCTATAAGATCGCCATGTTGATTTCAAAGAACAAGAAGAGCTATAACATCGGAGAGTCTCTCATGAAACCAAATCTACCCCATGCAGCAGAACTCGTTCTGAGGAAAGATGGTGCAAACAAGCTTTCTCAGATTTCACAATCAAGCGATACAGTCAAATGAAGGATCGATGACTTGTTTCAAGACATCAAAGATTAAATTCTTGACCAAGTTAAAGATTCTCCTGTTTTTGCCATCCAGTGTGACGAAACAATTGACATCGCTCAGTGTTCTCAGCTATTGGTGTATGCTCGTTTTGTGTCAGGCAACTGTGTAAAAGAGGAAATGTTTTGTCACCCTATGGATAGTTGTACAAAGCAGCAACTATTTATCGTTATGTATTAAACTTATTTCAGGAAAACCAACGTTTGTGGGATCCGCTGGTAGGGATGTGTACTGATGGGGCTCCAGCCATGCTTGGTCTGCAGTCTGGATTTATTACTAGGGTGAAAGAAAAAAGTCTATCTCTTGTAGGTACACACTGCATACTCCATCGTGAAACCTTAACATCCAGAACCTTACTTACTGAAATGAGAAATGTCCTGAAAGTAGCTATCAAGTCGTCAACTTTGTTAAATGTGGAGCCTTAAACAGTTGTCTTTTCAAAGTGTTGTGTCATATGGAATCTAAACACGTAGCATTGCTTTTTCACACGAAAGTAGGGCGGCTATCAAAGAAGAACATGCTTGTACGGCTTTATGAACTACGAGAAGTAGCGATATTTCTAAATTTGCAGCAGAAGGCAGATCTCCATGACAAGTTCCAGTCTGAATGCTTTCAGCTATCTCTGGCTTACCTGTAAGACATCTTCGAAGCGTTGAATGCCCTCTACCTTAAACTACAAGGGAAACATCTCAACATTTTCACGCACCACGACACCATTTGAACCTTCATGGTCAAACACAAGCTCTGGAAATGTTGAATTCAGAAGGGAAATACGGCCAGTTTTAGTTACTTGGATTCTGCCTACATTCACGGTAACCTTTATTCTGAGGAAAAGAAACAAATAATCACTCATCTAACTGACTTGAAAACAGAATTCAGCAGATAATTCCCAGAAATAAATGAAAAGCGTGAAGCTTCCAAATTCATCAGGAACCGATTTCATTGTGAAGTGACCGATGTTTTGGATGAAGTGCGAGAGGAGTTGAAGAAGTTCAACTCCCCAGGCAAGGAAGACTTCAAAGAACTGGATCTTGAAACGATCTGGATCAAGAACCTTTCTGTTTACCCTCTGATCTCATATCAGACACTTCGGATTTTAGCTATGTTTGGATCCGCGTATCTTTGTGAAGCTGCATTTTCCACGCTCGTTGCTGTCAAGACTAGGTAAAGAAACAGGCTGAACTTTGAAAGGGATTTACGTTGTGCACTCTCTGGCATTCAACCACGCATTCAAGATTTTGTAGCTAAAAAGCAGTGTCAAGTATCTCACTAATAATGCGACTAATTCACATTCAATAAAAAAAGACTAAAAACATATTTTAGATTTTATCTAAACACTTGGAGGGAATTTTATTCATAGATGCAAGGGGGCGTGGAGAGAAGGAGAAATTCCTAGGGGAGGCGTGGGAGTAAGAAGGTTAAGAACCACTGCTCTAAAGAGATCATATGTGCAGGTCCTTCACCAAAAGCCGAACCCTAATACGTCGTCTTCAACGGGAGAGTCGACTTTGTTAACACATGCATGCATACATACATACATACATATACATATATATATATATATATATATATATATATATATATATATATATATATATATATATATGTATAAGTATATATATATATATATATATATATATATATATATATATATATATATATATATATATATATATATATATATATATATATGTATATATATATATATATATATATATATATATATATATATATATATATATATATATATATATATATATATATATTTATGTACATCTGTATACAAATGTGTATATATATATATATATATATATATATATATATATATATATATTTACACACATACCCATGCATACACACACGCTTACGGAAGCGCACACACGTATATATATATGGAAATATACAAGATGATTATATATATATATATATATATATATATATAAATGAGAATGTGTGTCTGTCTGTCTGTCTGTCTGTGTGAATCCCTAAAACTCGAGAACTACGCAACCAATTTTATTCAAATTTTACACATGCCTTACTTAGGGTTCCAGTTGTGTTTTAGTCAAAAACAATTTTAACTTCTTGCAGAGTTCGAGCCCACGGCAACATAATATCTCCTCCACTATTTAAGTATTACGTGTCAAAAGTGAAACAAAAACACTCATGTCAAATACTTTCACTTTAAAAATGAAACTGTTCTACTAACTGAAATAATCACATTTTGATACTGTAATGACAGATACTTTCAGAGAGAGAGAGAAAGAGAGAGAGAGAGAGAGAGAGAGAGAGAGAGAGAGAGATGTATATGTATACATATAGATGTATATGTACACGTTATTCCACTAACTGAAACAATCACATTTCCATACTGTAATTACAGATAGTTTCAGAGAGAGAGAAAGAGAGAAAGAGAGAGAAAGAGATGTATATGTATACATATACATGTATATGTACACGTATATGCATAGATATATATAGATATAGATCTATATGCATACATGTATAGGTATACATATGTGTAGATGTATATATATATAGATGCACATGTAATATGTACACATATATACATATATATACATGTATACAGATATCTATACATATATACACCCATCACACACAAACACATGCACACAAACACACACATTAGTCATTTGTTTTCTTATCCAAAACTACGTCAAAATTACTGAACGGATCTTTATGAAATTTGGAAATTATATTCTATGTATAACGGCCATAACTCCCATGAAAATTCATATATTTTTGATGTTGATGAAATTTTAACCCGAACATAACAGATGAGCATTATTTGTAATTCAACGGTACAACAGTGTAAGACTACCCTTTCAGATATACTTACATTGTGTTTTCTGCAATGTGGTGCATAAATTGTCAAGTAAATGAGACGCATCTTTGCCTCCACTGATTCACTTGCAAAGTGTTGAGTAAAATTATTTCGTTGCAGACCTCCTTTGGGTCTTTTTATTATCACTGCGACACACATAATCCCCAGTTGGTAACATTGATTTCAAGGCCCTCCTAGATGAGAGACTGGCATTCCACTTAATGTCTATGTTCCATGCTGGCATGGATTGGAGAGTTATTAATGTAGAAATATGGTATCGTAGCTACTAACAGTTGAGGGTTGCGTAGTCTAGACGGCGTTTTTAGATTTCATTAGTCTCTTTAACCCGGGCAAAGTCGGATATTTCTGCTAGTATATATATATATATATATATATATATATAATCAGCTTGTATATTTCCATATATACACTTTCCTATATACTGTCTACGTGGATGTGAATGCATGTGAGTGACGAGTGTGTGTGTGTATGTGAATGTTCGTGCCTGTATGTGTGTGGCTTTGTAATATGTGTGTGTGCGTGTGCCGGGATGTGCGTGTAAATGAGTTGAACGCGTAAATGAGTTGATTATTGAAATTTGGCACCGCATCAGAGTCGATATTTAACACTGTATATCTGCCATGGCTAAGGATTAGTCGAATATATCCACTTATATATACAATTAGTCCATCAGTTATATAATTGACAATTATTTTATTGCTAGGCAGTAATTAATGATGTCTACACGAAATTAACATTGAAAAGTCGTCCGATATTCCGGTTAAGTTTCATTCATCAAATTTGACTAAATTACATTATCATTTTTTTCTCATAGAATTTGGCTACTTTTATTTTCATTTTTACACTTCAAAGGATTATTTTATTGTTAATGTGTTGGTCAATAATTCAATAGCTTCATAAACATAGAGAAACATGGTTGATTCATTATTAACACTGACAGAAACATAACTGCTCTACTAAGTAACAAACAGTTGTTGGTGTTAAATTTATATACCTTTGATAATAATATAATGCGACGACGAACAAATCGTTACATATTAACGCTTTTCCAATACTTGGGGAGCCAATTCAACGTACTGGCAATGTGCATACATACACATAACCCCACACACACACACTCACACATACACACATCTGTATGTGTTTATATTTGTGTGTGTCTGTGTTGTCTGTGTATATATATGTATGTATATATATATATATATATATATATATATATATATATATATATATATATATATATATATATATATATATATATATATATATATACATATATATATATATATGTATATATATATTTATATATATATATCAACATTCATCTCTCTTTCTCTATTCTCCCTCTCTCACTCTGTTTCTCTCTCTCTCTCTCTCTCTCTCTCTCTCTCTCTCTCTCTATATATATATATATATATATATATATATATATATATATATATATATGGCCATTATCTTATTTATATGGCGTTATTTGAATTCCGCAGCTATTCATGAGGCAGATGGTCACTAGCTTCTTCACATTGTGTGTGTGTGTGTGTGTGTGTGTGTGTGTGTGTATGTGTGTAGTGGCAAGGAAAAGAGGAAGGAGAATCCAATGCAAATCGAATTAGTAATTAACTGCGCCGTCAAACATCTGAACACGCACATACACACACACAATCACACACGCACACACTCACTCACACACACACACACACATACACACTGATGTCATGGGTCACATATAAGAGAGAAGCATCCGCATCCAATACACCACAGCTCACGTGTGAGTATAGCTTTGTAACACGTACCGTACTTTCGGTTATCCTTCTAGGTGCCGATGTTGTCGAGAGTAGATATGGACACCCCGCAGCATTTACCTAGGGACATGTATGGGATGTCACACCGTAAAAGGGAGAGAACTCTACCAGTATTCGATTTTAGTTACTTTATATTTGTATAGAGTGGTGGGGCAATGGCCCAGTGGTTAGGACAGCGGGCTCGTGGTCATAGGATCGCAGTTTCGATTCTCAGACCGGGCGTTGTGAGTGTTTATTGAGCGAAAACACCTACAGCTCCACGAGGCTCAGGCAGGGGATGGTGGCGAACGCTGCTGTACTCTTTCACCACAACTTTCTTTCATTCTTACTTCCTGTTTCTGTTGTGCCTGTAATTCAAAGGATCAGCCTTGTCACACTGTGTCACGCTGAGTATCCCCGAGAACAACGTTAAGGGTACAAGTGTCTGTGGAGTGCTCAGCCACTTGCACGTTAATTTCACGAGCAGGCTGTTCCGTTGATTAGACCAACTGGAACCCTCGACGTCGTAAGCGACGGAGTGCCAACAACAACATATTTGTATAGACTAGGGCGATGAAAAATGAAGATATTTGAAAAAGAGACAATTTCTTTTTTTTAATCTATCCAGAAAATAAATTTAAATTCATATGATTATATGCGAAACCTCTTACTTACTAGGTGAAGTGCCTTCATAAGAGAATCCACGTCGCTGACATAGACTCAATTACCAATACATTTCAGTTCCCAATACACTCCCGCAGTTTTCATTTCCTTGTACATTGTATCTGTTACAATGGCCAAATTGTACTTTGAGCTAGATTGTCCCATATCGCTTCTAGCTAGGCCCACGCATGACACCTGCTTAAACACCTCTCATTTCTGCCTGTCCCACGCTTCAGGACCCACATAGACCAAAATGCACAATGCTTTTTTTTTACTCATATTGTCAATAATGTAGAATTCGGACTCATGACTATATTAGTGCTCTATATTTCAATCTCAATACTATTATGGACAGGATTAATCCCGTCTTTTTCAAAAGCAAAACAAAACTCTTTCTCCCTCATTCTCTGAAGTGAACCATGTACGTATGTGTTGGTTTGTGTACATACGAGTGTTTGTGATGTAGATGTATAGACAGAAAAATAGATAGATAGATAGATAGATAGATAGATAGATAGATAGATAGATAGATAGGTAGATAGATAGATAGACAGAATGAGTGGGTGAGTGAGTGATTGAGTGAACTAGTGAAAGATATGTATATCGTGTGTTTGCCAAGATCACAAACTAAAATCTATAGAATTTGGATATTTCCTGTCATATAAATGACGTGCTTTTGTCTATAGCATCTGACCGTATCAGTAATAGTTACCATAGTGCCATATATTTAATGACAATAAGCAGCAAGAATTGATAATACTAACGGATTCTTTCCAAGCAATTCAAATTGAATTTCTAAGGTGTGGGGTGGATTTTGTTAGGCTGTATTTGTCTGGCGTACATCATAGGAACGGCCTAATGTGTCAAAAGACTCAGTGATATGTCCATATGTTTTTATGTGAGCAGGTGTTTACATATAAATATAAATATATATATATATATATATATATATATATATATATATATATATATATATATATATATATATATATGTATGTATGTACGTATATACATATGTATGTATAGTGCAATATATCGATTCGTAAATGCAGAATAGTATTGTGCAATGTGTAGCATGCATATTGGAGCAGACATAAAATAATTTATATTATACCCTGAAATTATTATTATTATTACACGATGAATGCTGCAAAACTACAGTTATTCTACGGACATCAAGTGGATAAATAAATATATACAGCTCTCATACCTCCTGTCTTTTGTATGATCTCTCTCTGTCTGTCTGTCTGTCTGTCTCTCTCTTTCTTTCTCTCTCTATTTCTTTCTCTCTCTCTTTCTCTCTCTCTCTCTCTCTCTCTCTCTCTCTTTTTATATATATATATATATATATATATATATATATATATATAAATATATATATATATATATATATATATATATATATATAGAGAGAGAGAGAGAGAGAGAGAGAGAGAGAGAGGGAGAGAGAGAGAGAGAGAGAGAAAACAGAAAAATATGTGTGGAAAAAATACAAAAACATTAACTCTATAATTATGTAAAAAATATAAAAACTTTTTTAAATATTAAAAGTATATTTAAAAATATTAAAAAAATATTTAAAAAATATTTATAGAGTAAATGTTTTTTGTATTTTTTCCACACATATTTTTCTGTTTTCTTCCCTCCAACTGGTTTTTTTTCCTGTGCTTTTATAGACACGTACATGGAACGTTATGTGCGCGCTTATGTGCGTGCGTGTGTATGGGTGCGGGGTTGTTTGTGTGCGCGTGAGTGTGGATGTATATGCGTGTATATATATATGCATATGTACATATATGTATAGTCTTTGGCGAGTATGCGGGTGAGCATGCGTGTGTTTACATACATGTATAGCTTTTGGCGAGTATGTGGGTAAGCATGTGTGTGTTTAAAGCGAGTATAGTTTTAGTATATAAATATAGGTGAAGGTACGGATTGGTGCGCTTACGCGAACCTATAGACTTGTCTGCTCCCTTATCTTTACCTTACTTAGCGGTCTATTAGCTCTTTTGTCTTAATGACGGTCACCACAAGTATTATTATTATTTAATATTATCTCCTTAAATTCATTAGTACACAACATACAAAAATTACTACCTATATGATAAGATTTCGCCTTACAAACTATCTCCCAATTTAAAATGTACTTAATATTTTTAGAATTTAGTTCCTAAATATATCTACTAAGGCCAGTAGAATTAATTAAATTTCTATTCTTAATGGAATTCATGTGTTGAGCCACAGGTAAAGTAATTTTATTCGAAGTCGATCCTATGTAAATCTTATTTAAATTATAACCATTAAATTTATTCCCATCAATTAAAGTCACCAAACATTTATACAACACATCCTTCAAATCACATTTATTATTAAATTTACATTTGGTCTTATCTCTACATGTACAATTAATGATATCCTGGTCCTTATTATTATTATTAGAATAAGTATCTAATCTATATTTTTAAAACTTATTTAACTTCAATATATTAAAAGGAGAAATACCAACTTTATTAGTAGCAGAATAACTAACTCCCAAATTATTACTAGAAAAAGTATTATTATATTTTTTATTATCTCTAAGGAATATATCAATTATATTTAAAATCTTTTTAATAATGTTAGTTTTATCTTGAACGCCATAAGGAATAATTAGCCAAGTTTTGTACTTATTATTGATATTATATTTATTAGTTATATTATTAAATTTATTATTATCATTAAATGAATTAAATTTAATCTTATTATTTTGTCCATTATAATTATGTTTATGTTTTTTTATTATCATAATACCTATTATTCTTACCATTAGTACCTAAGTAGACCTTATCATAATTCGTAATGTTATGTTTATTATTATAGAAAATAAATGGATCATTAATATTATAATCTTTGATATTATAATCATATTTCGAATTATTAAAGAATTTAATATTATCCGTATACCCCGCCTCACGAATTTATATGTACCGATATGTATGTATGTATGTATGTATGTACAGATTTTCTTTCTATGGGTCCCAGCTATGTTTTATCTGCTGAACCAGTAGATTAAGATCTTGTGCATGAGTTGACGGAACTCTTTTCTCCTTGTCCCCGATGATCTCTGCCGTTCCCCTGATTTTGATTTTGCGAAACAGCTCCGTGTTGGTTAAGTGCGTTTTGTGCGTAAGTCATGATTATTTCCAATGTCATCTTTCATATTACATTTTTTTCTCACATTCAACAAATATCTTTCGTTTTCTCCAGCATTAACTTAAATTACTCGCGCAAAGGTTCTTGTTCCTTACTCTGTAAACGTCATATCGGATTTAGAGGTATATACAATCGTTTCTTTATAGAAACCATGAATTAAGAGGGACGTACAAGTAATATAATTTTGGAAGTAAGACAGTTTCTCACTCAATACTTTTCTCCACCCGGGCAAAAATATATTGAGAATCATCTACCTTCAAGGAGTGATATTGTCACACGGACAAAATACAGACAAGCAGTTGGTTATAGTTTTTAAGTAGCATTAGCTTATCTGCACGATATAAAAGCATGAGTTTTGAGTGAAAGTTGACCTAAGTGTCTGCTTTTGTAGAAATTTGAAGAAATCGTTATCATTATAATATTGAACGCGTAAATCAGTATCATAGTTGAGTCTATTTTCGTCCTTCAAAACAAAGTTATTTTAAGGTAAATTAAACCCAACCCATCAACAGCGAATATTTATTTGTCGTCATAATCCCCAACGTAGCTATACTTTTTCTATTTGTCTATCCTGTCGGAATATCATTTGAATCTGAATGCCAACAGAAATATCAGTGGTTAATTATTTATTTTGTAACATACGGATACAATTTCATTTCTAAGCCTTCTGAAATTACACAGCAGAGGCTTAAAGTGTTTCCTTCTAATATTCACGGTACTCAAGGCGGTGAGCTGGCACGCCGAGCGAAATGCTTGGCAGTATTTTGTTTGTCTTTACGTTCTGAGTTCAAATGTCGCCGAGGCTGACTTTGCTTTCAT
The DNA here is from genome assembly GCF_046866305.1 of Octopus bimaculoides. Lineage (NCBI taxonomy): Eukaryota > Metazoa > Mollusca > Cephalopoda > Octopoda > Octopodidae > Octopus > Octopus bimaculoides. The sequence continues at coordinate 145,231,522 of NC_142928.1, forward strand.
CCTTTCGGGGTCGATAAATTAAGTACCAATTGCGTACTGGGTCGATCTAATCGACTATCCTTCTCTCCAATAATGTCGGGCCTTGTGCATAGAGTAGAAAAGAATATTTACGCTATTCATTAAAATTTGTTTATAGTCATAACCTTCCATTCGGAGAAAAACCATTACCCAACCTTTCAATTATGATGCTATGTATCATTTTTGTTTCTTGTTGTTGCATTTAGACACCGATCAGTATTAATAGAGGAGACAGATTGTCATCTTCTCGTCATTTATTCAGACATTATATCTCATCGTGCATAAAGGAGATGATATAGTTTTCATCACGAAATTTGTCTTGTGTTTTTATTAAGCACAAATGTAAACTTTTTGCTGAGATTCGACTGGCATTTCAAGCAGGTCGAATGCCCACTTTCATGATGTTAGCTTACAAACAATTAAACATAGACATACACAAACGCATACTTACATATATATACATGTGCTTGTACATTTAAAACGCATACACCGATACGAAAGATATTAACTGTATTCTTGCACTATTGCCCAAGGATAATAACATGTGAAGCGATCACATTCGATTGCTTGCGTATTAGTTTCACTATTCTATTATTTGCGTTATTTTAACCAATCAGATATTTGTACCAATAAAAGAGAAACTATGAACCGTTTTTTCAGGTTCTGTTTATTAACATTAAAGAATATATGCTGTTGAATATATATTTGCATTGATGTAGCTAGATATATATATATATATATATATATATATATATATATATATATATATATATATATATATATATATATATATGTATATATGTGTGTGTGTGTGTGTGTGTGTGTGTGTTTGCATGGTTGTTTACATGAATATATGTATTTATGTGCATGTGCCTGTGTGTCTGTGTGTGGTCTGCATCTGTGTGGTTGTGTGATTGTATGCACATGCAGGTAAAATATTTGCAAGTAGTTGTATATTCTCTTGAAATTGATGTTTGTATAGCTGCATGTGTACATAAATGTACTATGTCAATATGTATGTATGTATGTATGTACGTATGAATGTATGTATATGTATGTGTGCATATATGTATATGTATACATGTGTATGTTTGTCTGTGAATTTGTATGTAGGTGTGTGTATGTGTGTGTGTGTGTGTGTGTGTGTGTGTGTCTGTGTGTGTGTGTCTGTCTGTGTGTGTGTGTTTATGTTTGTGTCTAAGTAGGTAGATAAATTGCAAGAAAATGTATTTTCTCATTTTCAAAAGAGATTTAGAATTCATTTTGAGTGGGCAATACTCGCCAGTAACGCTACAGAGAAGGGACGGACTGACAGACACACACACACACACACTCACATATATAAGAAACAGAAAATGTTTCTAAATACATGTGTATTATATATATATATATATATATATATATATATATATATATATATATATATATATATATATATATATATATATATATATATATATATACATATATATATATATATATACATATATATATATATATATATATATACACGTACATATGTCATGTCATTAGAATCTTTACCATAACAATACTGTGAATATCTTATAAAATTATTTTTCTATAATCCGTTTTCAACGGATTCATTGCTGTACAGCATGTACCAAGTTCACAACAGAAATGACATGCGATAATGGTAACTGTCTGCATTCTAATGATTTTGTCTAGTAAAGTAATTGAGGGCAGATATATAAGAAACCTGTTACTTTGTTGGTTCTACATAGAATGTTGCTACTTTTATTTTCATCTATTTCTGTTCTGTTTTAATGCAAATACTTTGCACTATCATGCACACTCTGATATCTATAAACCATCACAACTGCAATTCAATCACAACACGCGCACAAAAATACATACATACATAC
>NC_142928.1:145235922-145248422 GCF_046866305.1 Octopus bimaculoides
GATATAAGTCCTGGAATCGATTTGTTCGACTAAAACACTTCAAGGTGGTGCTCCAGCATGGCCGCAGTCAAATGATTGAAATAACTAAAAGAAATAAAAAGAAAAGTTATATGGAGGCGCATGGCTTAGTGGAGAGTGTGTTGCAATCTTGATTGCGAGATCGTGGATTCGATTCCCAGATCGGGCGTTGAGTTGTTTTCTTGAGCAAAGCACTTCATTGCACGTTCCTGTGCGAACATGTCGGCATCTAACATATGGCACATGGTGCAACTGTACTGGTATTGTCGATTTGATAGGGGGAGTGAGCTTAGGTGACCACAAACAACTGATCACTATAAACAACTGATCTGCGTGTCTGTTGAGCAAGAAATTACAGAACCTTCATCCGTCGTCTAACGACGAGAAAGACCATATATATATATATATATATATATGTGTGTGTGTGTGTGTGTGTGTGTGTGTATGTGTGTGCGTGTGTGTGTATATATGTATGTATGTATATGTATAGATACATGTGTGTGTGTGTATCTATGTATGTAGGTAGGTAGGTAGGTAGGTAGGTATTCACGTATGTATGCATTTATGTATGTATATCAAAATGCTGCAAAGTAATATTAAGCTGCAATTCACATCATCCAGATATTACATTATACAGATCTCGTTAATTTGGTTTGCGTCGGAAGATATAGCTTTTAAAGTTGACTCTCCACTCTGAGTTTCGATCTTGGCTGGTCCTGTCCACTACAGCCTTGAGCGTCCCAGACAAAGGCTAATTTTGAAATACCATACATACATAGAACACTGTATAACGTAATCCATCGGAAGGATAACTCCCGACGACAAAGACATAAGAATCCACAATATGGTGGAAGCCATAGCCAGTCGTAGTAAAGAGGAGTATTGGTGGAATGTCCCAGTGAAAACCTCAATAAAATGTAAACACAACGGACCTGATATAATGATTTGAGATAGTGAAGAGAAATTGTGTACAGATGTGGAAAGCAGCTGCCCAGAGGATGTTAACATAAAGCTGAAGATGAGTGAAAAGGAGAATACCTACGCTGAACTGTTGAAATATATGTTGTGACTCATCAAGATTACAATTTAAGGTTTATACCTGTACTTATTAGAACCCTGGGATATGTAGCACCAATCTTGAAAAGTTGCCTAAATGCCAATCTTGAGAAGTTGGGCTTCTCAAAACCTGATAGGAGAAAGCTGATTCGACGAATACCGATCCAAGACTTCACTGGAACTGTAAAAATCTGTAAAACTGTCTAGACGTTTATCGTGTAATTATATATGAGAATGTCTAAATATGGAAGTGTATGCATGAGAAGACATATATAAAACAAAACATGCAAATCTGCACGTCTACATACATACAAAAATACCCTGTTCTTGATGTTGAAAATCTAATGAAGGAGCCTTAGATCTAGGTTAGAAACCAGGTCTTTCTCTACTGGCAAGAAATCTTGCAATAAAACTAAATAATGACAAACATACATACATCACTGAGACTGGAAATCTGCAAAAGTTACCAAAAGTATATAATTTAAGTATATATGATCATGTCTAGACGTGCAACTATATGCAAGAGAATATCTACATAAAACAAAACGTACAAATCTGTTCGCATACATACATACATACATACATACCTACATACAAAAATACCCTGTTGATGTTGAAATTCCAATGAAGAAGTCTTGGATCTAGGTTAGACCGGCTCTTTCTCTACTGACAAGAAATCTTGAAGTAAAACTGAATAAGGACCTACATACATGCATAGATACATAAATAATACATACATACATACATACAGACAGACAGACAGACATATACCTATAAAAGAAAACGCCTACATACTAATTTGATCGTATTGAGACTAATGAGTTAAAGCAATATTTCTGAAACTGAAAAATTTGAACACGACTTAAAATTTAAAACACAACCGCCTAGATATTATTGTGTGAGACCACAAAACATACGTTCTGTTCTGGAAATCAGCTGCCAACTGGACACCAGTGTTATTAGAATAATACAATAGAAAGACGACATCTGTGGTCCATTGACAAGGAGTTTGCAAACCCAGTACCCAGGATACACTTGAAGTTTCACAGCTATTATTATTGGAGCAACACGATACATACCAACCCGTCTAGAGAAGAGCATGGCAGATCTTGGGGCGAGAATGCAAATCTTCCATTCATACGCAACAAATGATCGTGATATCTAGGACTATAAAATCTACAAGACCGTCTTATGATGCTTAAAACAAGATGCTTTTCTTCACAATTTTCCTACCAAGTACGTGGCCGGTCAAAATGTGAAATATAGTCCATGTATATATACATACATACAAGCATACATACATACATACATACCTAAATGCGTACGTACTTACATACATACATACATGCATACACACATACATACATACATACATACATACATACATACATACATACATACATACATACATACATACATACATGTGCCTGATGCACAAAAGGGATAGATATGCAGGAAAAGTAGTAAGATGTGACCACCGATGCAGACTTTGTGGAGTTAACACCGAAGATGTCACCCACATCATAAGCAGTTGTCCGAAAATGTCATAGCAGTATTATTTACCGATGAGACATGATGTCGTAGCTAGGATACTCTGAAATGAAATTCGTTGGAAGGATAACCCCAAGGACAGAGAAATAAGAACCCAGAGTACGGTAGCAGCCATCGTCACTCATAATAAAAAGGAGTACTAGTGGAATGTACGAGTGAAGACCTCAATAACATGTAAGAGCAGCATACCTGATATAATGATTTGGGATAGAGAAGAGAATCTGTGTACAGTTGTGGAAATTAGCTGCCCAACAGATGTTAACATAAAGCTGAAGATCAGTGAAAAAGAGAAAACCTATACTGAACTATTGAGAAATCTGCACTTACTCTATCCAAATTACAAGTTTAGGTTTATACCTATAATTATTGGGCCTAAATACCAATCTTGAGAAATTAGGCTTCTCAAAACCAGAAAGGAGACAGCTAATTCGAAGACTACAGATCCAGTCCATCACTGGATCTGTAGAAATCTGTAAAACTTTCCAGAAGTTTAGCATTTAAATATATATGAGCATGCCGAGATATGCGACTATATACATGAGGATACATACATAAAGCAAAACACAAATCTGCACACATGCATACATACATACATACATGCATACATACATACATACATACATACATACATACATACATACATACATATATACATACATACATATATATCAGGTCATCACATAAGTTCTGTCCGATTTTACCTTTTTTTAAAATTGAATGAAATTTTTGATTGTCTAATGGAATCAAAAAATATTTTTATGCATTTGTGTACAGTTAAACTAATTAAATATCATTTTACAGAATAATCGAATTAAAATTTCTTTGATTAAAACCCTTTCTAACATGCAAGTATCCAAAGAGCATTTGAGGCACGTTATGCTTATGAGTACAAAAATGGAAACTTTGCAGCCGAAGCGACTCGAAACATACACTCAGCTTATGGAAAAGAATGTTTCAATGAAAAAAATTGCAGAAGATAGTTTGCAAAACTCATTTCACCGTTTTTGGATAGACTTGTGACTGTTGACGAAAAATGGATCTTCTATCGAAATGTTAAACGTCGTAAACAGTGGCTTTGTAAAAGGGAAAAAGTTCAACCACAACCGAGAAGGGAACTTCATGGGAAAAGGTTCTTCTCTCTATCTGGTGGGATTGCAAAGGAGTAATTCACTTTCAATTGTTACCACCTAATGCAACAATCAATGCTCAAGTCTACTGTCAGCAATTAGAGCGTTTAAATCAAACTTTCAAGAAAACATGACCTGCTTTAGTGAATCGAAAAGGAGTGATATTTCATCAGGAAAATGCACGACCCCACACTGCAAAGCTCATATCACAAGAAGATCGAAGAGCTTGGTTGGGAAAAAATTCCTCATCCACCTTATTCTCCCGACCTTGCTCCTTCAGACTACTATTTGTTTCGTAGTTTACAGAATCATTTGGGGGACATAACTTTCACAAGCCAGGAGGAGGTCGAAACTGACATTCAGAGTTCTTTGCTTTGAAACCAAAAGAATGTTACGTTGATGGGATTAAAAAGCTTCGAAATAGATGGAAGGAAGTCATAGATAATCAAGGAAAGTACATAGATGATTAAATTTCAATTAAATGTAACATTTGATCACTTGTTTTGTTTATTCAAAATTCGGACAGAACCTATGAGATGACCTAGTACATACAAACAAACAAAAATACCCTGTTGTTGATGTTGAAATTCCAAAACACTTTCACCGGAAAGTGTTTGTATATTCGGATTCTACATAGTAAATACTATATGCATAGAAAATTTCATTAAAAAATATTCATTTTTCTGAAAATTATGACCTCCCAAAGTCTGGGGGGGGGGGTAAAACCCTGTAGTTATGCCAGTTTCCTGGTACGAAAAAAAAAAAGGAAAATTCCGATATAACTTGAAATCGAAAAGCCTAGGGGTTAAAAAAACCCATAAGAAAACAAGTCTTAGTCGGGCAGCAGATGCATGTTATTTAGATGGGTGTATAAAATGACTTGTGAGCTTGGAAATATGCGTGAATGGGGCAAATTAAATGGCATGTATATATAATAAATGAAGCAAAAGTAAAATAAGGTAAAGTACATAATTTCAAGGCATGCAGAGGGAATTAAAGGTTCATTTCCTGCATGATTATTGTCCCAAGGATTAACAAGCATTTCTCTTTGTTTAGTAGTTCGTGGCAAATTAAATGGCATGTATATATAATAAATGAAGGTAAAATACATAATTTCAAGGCATGCAGAGGGAATTAAAGGTTCATTTCATGCATGATTATTGTCCCAAGGATTAACAAGCATTTCTCTTTGTTTATTAGTTCGTGGCAAATTAAATGGCAAGAAATCTTGAAATAAAACTGAAGAACGATATACATATGTATCTGCGTATACACACGCATATGCATAGCAACACATCCTTATGTATACAAAGCGTAATTATATTCGTATTTAGGTGTGAGTGTATTTGATGTAAAAATCAAACTTCTGTCATATGTATATGTGCTTGCGTATCTACAGATAAACAGATATTTTGTTGTTTTTGCTGTTTATTTTATTTGTTTGTTTGTTTTTTTTAACAATACACCTTAATGCACTGAAAAATACTCCTCAGTGACTTTAGGTTCAAGAAATTCTTTCTGTTACAGGCTTTCGAGCTAGAACTTTGGTCTCAGAATAAATATTTTCTTTCTAATAGTCACGACAGTTTTGTTCTCTGAAATCGGCGCTCGTCGCCCTTTTTCTTTTGACAGAACCGTACAAAATTATGAAAATTTTTACGTTTTTTTTTTGTTTTTTTTCTATACTGAAGTCTATATAAATGTCGATATACAAGTTAATGCGTTAATGCAAACATAACTTTGAATACATCAGCTGCTATTATTCCAGTACTTTTCGAATTTATTATTAATAGTATTAGAATGATTAACAGACGCATTACTATAAGACGCATTACGAGAATTTAATATCGTGTATATTAATGTTAAAAATGATTTTTATATTAATGAGTACTTACGTAACATAAACATAGAATTGCTGAAAATAGAAAAGTTTGAATCAACTTCGCTATCATTATGTCGTTAAAGCTATTATCAATCTCAGTCTATTTTTCCAATGAATATTATATTTAGGTATAATTTGTATATTTCACATTCGTTGCGTGCTTTTTTTTTTTCATTTACGTTTTAGACATAAAAATATAGACGAACCCTTACGCAAACAGTCACACGCACTTACACACGCATAAGACATACATACATACATATATGTATATATGTCTATTTATCAATTTATATAGATGTGCACACAAATATATATATATATATATATATATATATATATATACACAACGTGTGTGTCTGTGTACAAATAGAAAGAATTATTTAGAGAATCAAATAGAACTAATAGTATGCACTTCTCAGGGAATCAGGCAATATAATACTTAATCTTTGGATGCGGCTTTAACATTAACAAGCTCGTGAAAAATCCATGAACTACTATTGTGATGTGTATAGTGTTCATTATTTAAAATCCGGGAGAAAGGACAGGTAAAATATATTTATTCTGTGTGCTTTCAGCTGTTTCATACTCTATATTTAGTTACATCATTGGTGTTGATTTTAAGTAGCAAAGCTAATGATATAAGGTTCCCAAGCTCCTTAAATTTGTATATTCATACATGTATATGCACACACACACAGACACACGCACACACACAAACACATGAATAGTAACAAAACGATTCACTGAAAAGAACAATTCGTTAGAAAATTTTATGGGTATAAATACATTACGTGTGTGTGTGTGTGTGTGTGTGTGTGTGTGTGTGTGTGTGTGCGTGTGTGTGTTTGTGTGCATGAGTGTGTGTGTGTGCATGAGTGTGTGTGTGTGAGAGAGAGAAAGAGAAAGTGAGAGTGTGTGTATGTGCGCGCATATGTTTCAAATTACGCGTTTTTCTTCGTCAAAGCCCTTCACCTCATTCATAGTAACTGCTTTAACAGACCTTAGATTTGTCAAGCTTTCGCCTATGAGTTTTCGTCGTGTTTTCTATCCAGATCACATAATCATTTCTTTCGAGGAATATGTAAGCTGTTTGTCATTGGCCTGAATAATGTACTTTGGTGGCGCTTAATGAAACATGATTTACCTTCACTGCAGCAACCACCTCCTTGTGCACCCTATCATGTCACCAACAGTTGCGGTTGTCGGTTGACGACCTGTTGTCGCCTTTCCGGTGTTGTTGAAGGGATTATTTTTTAGCGCACAAGAGACAAGGAATGTGCTCCACCCTTGACTCGTGCGAGAACGTTTGTCGTACATGGTAAGGTATCAGAGACAAACAGATACGAAATCTTATGCAAAGCATACCAAATCATCAGAGAACCGATCGATTTCCGCTACTGATATATTGATTCATAAACCAGTAAGCTCGTGCTTTCTCTGCACAACTTACAACAATCACACAAAAAGAAAAAGAAAAGAAGCACTCAAGTCTTTCGAACGCAGTCCACTTTGAAAACATCTCACGAGGTTAATTCTGAAATATTCATGTAAATTGCTTGTGTTCATGTGTGAACGAGGCAAATCAGAATAGAGAATTAAGAAACTATAAATATATAGTGTACGAAATATTTGTCAACCATTTCAGCATGTCATAGAAGTTAGTGAAAGGTCCAGTACTCTTGGATAACTAAGCAGGAGTTTTTTTGGTGATATCTAGTTTGTGAAGTGATTGAAAAATTATTTCTCCTATGCATAAATCTATACGAAATCCATCAACACTAAATTATTTATGAAATGTAAATAGTGGGAAAATATAACTGGTCTTTAGACCAGCAGTAAACAGCAGCCAAAATTTCCTTTAATTCACACCCTTTCGTCTTGGAAAAGAAACAACATATTGAATCATGTATGGGTTCTAGATATACTTCTGAAAAATGTGGGATGTTTATGGTAGGCATGCCATTAATCATATGTCAATTTAATTAGAGCTGACTTGGTGGTAAACAATAACGAATTCGATGTCTTGTGTTTTACTTGGTCATATATTGATAACTAAATAATCAATAAATTAAACCAGTTAAACAATAAAGTAGAAATTAATCTTTATTTAGTCTGTTAAAACAACTATATTTCTTCATCTTTTTTCTTTCACAAATTAAATTTATTATACTAGAAATAAATTGTAGTTGCCTTTTACGCTGTTAAGGTCAGTCTAACCTCCATAGTCTTCTCATACGCCATACTACATCGTACATGTGTAGGCATTGTTGATCTTATTGCACATGTAGTTTTCTAGAAATATGAGAAAGTAAAGAAAAATTAAATAAAAATCTATACATTGTAACATTTATGAAGGTATTTGCCTGTGGTATATTATTAAAATTCAAGCCATGTTTTATTCTTTTTATGAGCGAGAGGGTGGGGAATATTTAAAACACAAAATCAAATAAGCAGCAATAAATGCAATGTAAAGCATTAGTTTTGTGTTTGAACATACAACAAGTTTTTGGTTCAGAGAGCTACAAAAATAATTGCCTCTTTGATGGATTCAAACGTCATGGAATCAAGGAAAACCACGTGCTCGCGACTCAGATAATGGAAGTTTTGTTTAATCCACCATGCATCACTTGTAGAATTTTGATTAAATTTTCCACGCAAAAGGATAACAATTTTTTAAAGACATAAACAAGTTATGTGAAAGCTAAGTATTTGGTTCACTGCACTAGCTACCTGCTGGAACAACCTTGGACCACAAAAACGCCTTGAGGCAGCTACATGATGTGCTAGTAATAGCAGCCAATTTTCTTTCAAACCTCACTCATGAAAAGGGATGAATATATGAGGTACCGTGGTTGGGAATGCACACTGCTAGAAAGAAAGACGGGATGATTATGGCTTGAATATATTTAATCATGTGACTACATGATTTGCGTTTACCTAGGATAAATCGCACCAACGCAGTACAATCATCATAGCAGTTTTAAATTTGCAGGTTCGAATTTCCTTTCTTTATAATTCGGGGTATGAGTATATGAAGATAGAAATTGAGATATTTGTAAGAATTTTGCTGTAAATACTGATAGAAAAATAGATACAATACCATACTGTATCTCATATTAAATTGACTTCCTATGCATGTAATAATACCATAATGATTAAATGTATTGATATTACTAATTATCGTAAATGAAAGGTCATAAATATATTTACAAAAGCATTCTATCTTATTAGAATGGAACTCTACTATATTTTAAATTTTGATATGAAATAGAATAGAAATTGGAGACACCTATATGACATTAGTGTTTCTTTTTGTTATAGCGGAGAAAAAACACAGTGCCTTTTCTTTTTTCCTTTTTTCTTATAACGGAGTAAAATGTATGTTGTGTATAAGCCTTCTGCATTTAAAGTAATTAGAATAATTAGTAGAGTAAAACCTCATACTAAAATTCATTAACTAAGAATCTAAAGGGAAATAGATTTTAGAAAGAATGATTCGTTAAGTGCCAAGTTGTCTTCAGTTACACGACCTTTTTGAGTAGCCAATCACATTTAATTTACAACAGAAAGAGCAAAAGTATCGACCATACCAAGTTCAAAACAAAAGCCGAGAGTTGCGAGCAAGAAATTAGCGTATTAATATATTTGATGAAGATTTCTGGCCAAAGATCTACCAATCAACCATATAATTAATTATTTCTAATAATGATCTTCTTTGTGTTAACACAGCACAGAGTCAATATAAAATGTCAAGCAACAATGTAGTGCGAAAACGTTCTGACACCCGCTTTGAGATTTGATAGCTTTATACTTTTTCGGAGTGGCAATTTTGTTGAGTAGATAAGGTGATGTGGATTATGTTGTTGATTAGCCTCATGTCATTTATGATTAAGCAAATATATGAATAGATGCCTTCCAGGTTTAACCATCGCCGATTTGTGTGTCTAAGACATCCACTGCATCTTTCGTTATCGTTGATAACATTGAGGAGTGATTCGAGAGATTAACGACAGTGAACCAGCCGACGTTGACTTAAGCATTATCAGCCAAATCAAACTCCATCATACCACCTCCGATATAATGTTTGGTACTCCTGATATTTTTGCAGCAGTAAATAAAAATAACATTGCTCTGCAATAGACCCTGCTAAATTCTCTGCTGGTGTTGTGAAAGGACGCCGAATCGAAATTGAATTTCCTCTAGCGAATATTTGGAGTAATTCGATAAACAAAGGATATATCAAAACATTATCTATCCCAATCGTTCGTCCCAGTTTTTAAAGAAGGCATAATTTCACTCGTAGTCAACTATCACCCAATTCTAGTTTTCATATACTCTTTTACTCTTTTACTTGTTTCAGTCATTAAACTGCGGCCATGCTGGAGCACCGCATTTAGTCGAGCAAATCAACCCCAGGACTTATTCTTTGTAAGCCTAGTACTTATTCTATCGGACTCTTTTGCCGAACCGCTAGGTTACGGGGACGTAAACACACAAGCATCGGTTGTCAAGCAATGCTAGGGGGACAAACACAGACACACAAACACACACCCACACACACACATACACACATATATATATATATATACATATATACAACGGGCTTCTTTCAGTTTCCGTCTACCAAATCCACTCGCAAGGCTTTGATCGGCCCGAGGCTATAGTAGAAGGCACTTGCCCATGATGTCACGCAGTGGGACTGTACCCGGAACCATGTGGTTGGTAAGCAAGCTATTTACCACACAGCCACTCCTTCGCCTAAAATGAAATTAATCAAAAAGCTGGTGTTCAAAAATAACTAACTTTATCTCGTAAACTCATTGTGGCATCGCCTACTAAAAATATGTCCTGCCTCACTTTGATGACATGCTAAGATTTTAATAAAATGTTCAAACACAAATATATATCTCGACTTCAGAAAGTCTTTCCTTATAGTCGACTACATCTTCTGTTCTTATAAGTTCGATACTGAAATTCGTGGAAAGCTGCACTGATTTAAGTGTATCTTGGTAAGGAGTTTCTAATATGTTGCGAAATGTGAAATCCACTCAAACCAAGCAAAGCAAACGTCGTCATTGTGTCCTTCGAGGGCTTTGGTGAATCCACTACTCTTCATAATGTACTAGCAGAAAAAAAAAATTCGTGGGTGAGTCTAAGTGTCAAAATGATGTCAACGGAGATAATGGAAAATACTCAGGTCAACTTTGCATGCTACAAGCAAGTGGCTGGAAAGATATGCTGTGGGTGGCTAAATTTCAATTCATATATTTTTAGAAAGATTTGCTTAAGCGCACATATCGTATGTCTTTATTGCCTACAAGGGGCTAAACACAGAGGGGACAAACAAGGACAGACAAAGGGATTAAGTCGATTACATCAACCCCAGTGCACCCTGAAAGGATGAAAGGCAAAGTCGACCTCGGTGGAATTTGAACTCAGAACGTAACAGCAGACAAAATACCGCTAAGCATTTCGCCCGGCGTGCTAACGTTTCTGCCAGCTCACATATCTTATTCCTCTGGAGAATCTCGCGTGATATCTAATATCAGATGCCTCTCATTCACCCTCTAATTAGCGTTCAAAATAATATTTTTTTCAATTGTCTTCGCCTAACAGCCCTCACCATTTGTTTTCACTGTTCTGTCTTGTTTTTACTGTCTTTTACTGTCTTGTTCTCACTGTCCTGTTCTTGTTTACACTTTCACCCTCCGCAAAAATTTCAAATTTTATTTAATTTGCTTCGCGGGAAGGACTGTTCCAACGAAGTCACGTATTGTCCTTGCTTTCGTAACGCGGAGTAGATGGAACAGGGACAGCTGAAGAAGGGAAATACTCTTTATGTTGCATGTCTCATTTCTCTGTTTTTTTCGTTGTTCGAGAAAAAGTTCGTTTTCTGTTTTCGTCTTAATGTTTTCGTTTCTCATTGTGTTTAACGTTTTTTGTGATGTCTTGTACCCATATATGCATGCATGTATATATATAGATGTAGGTATGTACATATATGTATGGATATATGCATATAATTATATATTATTTATGTTATATATATATATATATATATATATATATAGGAAAACTGAACAAGGAGACGAACTCTCGGGATGTTGTTAAACCATTTATATCTTGAATTCTTCTACATGTTTCGACGAATGCACTCCAAACTGTTAACATCTGTTTGATGAGTTTGTTTTTATATCCTTCCTGATGAGATTGATGCATTGCTGATCATGATTTATCCTGTAGGACATTTTGGAGTGCATTCGTCGAAACATATGCAAAGGAATACAAGATATAAATGGAGGAATTTATAAATTCCTCCATTACAAATACAACTAATACGTACGTACCTCATAGGTTTTTTTTATGTAAATATATATATGGATTTCAAATGTTGCCACAATTATAATATGTCTATTCTACTGTAATTTTCTGCATTTTCGTGCAGCTGAAGATTGCTCTACATATTGCATTTAATGTAATGCTCGCATTACTTAAATAAATGGAGTAGCATGAAACGTACGTACTGCAATCATCTTTAAAATCCGTGTTGCTTATTTTGATATATATATATATAGGTTTGGACATTTTTGTTTGAATAATAACGATACGAACTAATGCACCATTCCTCCATTCCAAACGCAGCTAATGCGTATGTACCTATCAACAAGTCTGTACGGAATTGTTTATGTATACATATGTGTATGTATGTATGTGTGGATGTGTATATTTATGTGTCCTCCTCATGTATAATAACAATAGCAATTGATTCATTTGTGCGCATGTAATAACATTTGTGTATGTACATTTAAATGTACATATATGTATTTATGTATTTATGTTTATTTATGTATATCTATGTATATGTT
>NC_142928.1:145250922-145280922 GCF_046866305.1 Octopus bimaculoides
TGTGTGTGTTGCTATTAGTTGATCTATATTACTGATGCTCTTTGAGGTGACTGCGTTGTTGTCACTGTCATTTATGTTGGAAATATATTGTTACTGAAGCCAGCGATGGTGGCGGTAACGATTAAAAAAGACAAGTACGACAACGAGGATGAGGGGACAATAGCATTATTTGATGATGCCGGTGATGTGAAGATGAGTATGACGAGGATGATGATGATGGTTGGTGATAAACAGCAGCCGGATGAAGAAAAGGGTAGAGAGGAGGAAGTTAGGATGGAGTATTTATAGATTTCCTTATAAATGACGACTGCACTGCGCTTCTGCGTTCTCTTATTGCGACTTTTCATGTGGTAACATGATATCACATGATGTAATTGTAATGGTGATGTTTCACATGGGTAAAAGAGAGATGAGGACGATGATGATGATGATGATGATGATGATGATGATGATGATGATGATGATGATGATGATGATGATGATGATGATGATGATGATGATGATGATACGGCGGCGGTGGTGGAGGATCAGGGTGTGGAGGAGGAGCAGGGTGTAGAGGAGCAGGAGGGTGTGGAGGAAGAGAAGGTGGACAAGGAAAATAATTATGAATGATTTTTATGGGGAAGAGGTTAATGATGTTGCTAATGAAGAATAGCAGAAAGGTATTGATGAAGATGATGGAGATGGTGATGACGACGACGACGATGATAATTAATAATGATGAGGTTAAGGTTGATGAATATGATGATTCGGAGAAGAATATTGATGACAAGTGTGATGGTGTTGAGAAGGATATGGAGGCGAAAGAGCAGGACCATAAATTAAAATATAAAGCCACACAAAGGTTAACTACTCTGCTCGCAGTCCATAAAGGGGCCCAGAAATGCACTTGCCCTTATCGAAAAACACTGTGGGTTCAGTGATGCAAATTACGCAGAACTTACTGCGCTGTTCATACTCTACTATTCACTACATTTGTGATGCCGAATTTTTTCCTATGAACGGTTTCTTTTTAAGAAATTTCCTGTTTCTCGCTGTTCTATGGATTTTGAAATGCCTGTGTACTCAATAAAACATTTTTTTTTTTTTAGAAAACAAAATTTCTCTTCGACTCTTTATCACTGAATTAAAAAGTATATCTTTTATCTTTTACTAGTTTCACTCCTTGGAATGCGGCCATGCTGGGGAACCGCCGTAAAACGTTTAGACCAGGGTTTCTCAACCGGGGTCAATATGGAGCCTGGTTGTCCATATTAGATTTTTGGGAGTCCGCAACAATCTTTTCGGGGGTCATGAGAAATTGTCGTTCTGACTAATAAAATTTATGTGCAAAATATTGTAACAATTTTTATACAAGTCCTAATAATAGTTAATTATAAAAATGCAATAGGATTTTTTAAACATTGAAGGCTGTGTTGGTCCACCCAAGTAAAATAGGAATCAAAGGTGTCCACTGGTAAAATATAGTTGAGAACCCCTGATTTAGACGAACAACTCTAACCCAGTATTTAGTTATTTTTTTTATTAAAGGCCAATATTTATTCTATTGGTTTTTACCTGATTGGGTCGCTATGTTACGAGGACTTAAACACACCAACAACGGCAGCCAAGTGGTTGAGGGAGAAAAGCACAAGCCTAATACATATGTGTGTGTGAGAGAGAGAGAGAGATTCTCTGTGTGTAAAGAGAAAGTTAGGTAGATAAATAGATAATAGATAGATAGAGAGAGCGAAAGAGAGAGAGAACTAGATTCTTTCAGTTTCCGTCTATCCCAGTACTTATATTTAAGCCCAATACTTATTCTATCGGTCATTTTTTTTTCTTAGGCTGAACCGCTAGATTACGGGCTGTAAACAAACCAAGGGCGGTGACCAAGTCGACGAGGGAGAAAAGTACAAACAAAATACATACATATATATATATGTATGTACTTTGATTTGTTTACATCTCGTAATCTAACGGTATGTATGTATGTATATATATATATATATATATATATATATATATATATATAGTTGAGGTGTGTTCTGTTAAGAATGTATATGAGTACAAATAGAGCTCGTTCACCCTTAGAATTCCAAAATAGACGTTAGTATTCTTATGGTATGCTACCAATTCTTGTTTTAGGTATTCCTCATGTGTGAAAATATAAAGTAAAAAGTAAGAGTCAAAAGGAAGAGTAATTACGGTTAGGCAGCTTTTTAATCGCTAGAAATGTTTCGATACATACAGATCCTCGTTGCAGCATGGAAATCTAAATATTGGTTACGGAGACAGCAACTGAGTATCGACTGAGGAGATACATATAGGTCTTCTTATACAGGTAAATCGCTAAATAATTTAACTTACACTTTAAATCCTGTATATACGGGGATCTGTATGTATGGAAACATTTTTAGCGATTAAACAGCTGCCTCACCGTACTTAATCTTCCTCTTGACTCTTTACATCTATCTATCTATCTCTCTCTCTATCTCTCTTTCTCTCTCTCTCTATCTCTCTCTCTCCCTCTCTCTCTCTCTCTCTCTCTCTCTCTCTCTCTCTATATATATATATATATATATATATATATAGGGAGAATTCACAAAAAAAATACAACAGACGAAACAGGTGGTGTAGAAAACAAAGAGATGTATTAGTATAACGCTCGGGAATTGAAAAAGTCTTTAACGTTTCGAGCCTGCGCTCTTCCACAGAAAGAAACAAGGATATATATATATATATATATATATATATATATATATATATATATATATATATATATGTATGTATGTATGTATATATATATAACCTTAAATAAATGTAACACACCGATAGTTTATGTTTGGAGAGCCAGGTTTCTGCGACTTGTACTGCAGTAGTAGCTGCCATAAAAAGAAAGACTTATGTTGAAGTTGTTGATGCTGCTGCTATTGCTGCTACTGATGATGATGATGATGATAATAATGATTTAGGCACAATACCGGCAATTTTGAGAGGAGGTGGCCACATGAAACATTTCCGTCAGTACTTCAGTAGTGCGATATTTTATTCACCTAGAAAAATTATAGGGAAAGTGTGTGTATGTTTGTGCGTGCATATATGTGTGACACGTGTGTACGTGTGTGGGGGAATTGTAACTGTGTATGATCGATCGATAAATCTCTACTGAAAGCGATTCTGCTTTGCTTTTCTCGCTCACTTTCTCTTTCACTCGCTCTTACGCTCTCTCTCTCTATCTCTCTCTCTCTCTCTCTCTCTCTCTCTCTCTCTCTCTCTCTCTCTCTCTCTCTCTCTTTCTCCCACTTTCTCAGAGCTTAGATACTCAGAATACACCATACCACGGCAGTTCCTTCAGGAGATGAGATACCAAGGAATGACGGATGAAACAGGTATTAATGCACACACACACACACACACACACACACACACACACACACACACACACACACACACGCAACACACACACACACGCAACACACACACACACAACACACACACACACAACACACACACTCACACACACGCACACACGCACGCACACACAAACATACACACATACACATCAGCATTTTGTTTCTCTGTTTAGGCAATTATACTGTTTCAATCATCTCGGATTCTAGGCAGAATTGATAACGTAATAAAGAATATAATTCTCTCGAATATCTCAGCATTGAGAATTTTATTTCATATCGGTTCATCTTAGGTGGAATATATATATATGTATATATATATTCAAATATGAAAAAGAAGCCACGTTAGTGTAATAAACGTTATCTACCTCACATACGTAACGTATAAGCATCGTGTGTGTGACGGTAGGTTGCGATTTGGTGTAATGGAGAATACTCTCTCAAAGCGCCGTGTGTTAAAAGATCTGAAATTCATGGACAGGCGAGATCAATTTAATGAGATTAGAGATGAGTCATCTCTCCTGGCTATGAATTCCAGGAGTCTTAACATTCGGCGCTTTCAGAGAGTATTCTGCATCACGCCAAATCGCAACGTATCGTCATATACACGATGCTTATACTTTAAGTCTATGTGGTTGAGAGTGTTACATACATACATACATACATACATACATATATATGATTCACTGCCATGACTGACCGCTAGCTCCAAATTTTTTTTTTATTCTTTCTTTTTAATTTTTGTTTATTTTCTCGTGTTCCTTTCTGTTGAAGAGCATAGGCTCGAAATATAAAATACTTTCCCACCTTCCCGGGCGTTAAACTAATGCACCTGTTTGTTGTTTATACACCTGCCTTCGTCTTTTGTTTCTCTGTAAATTTCAACTATATATATATATATATATATATATATATATATATATATATATATATATATATATATATATACACATACATACATATATATATATATTTATATATACTTATAAAGATAGTGTCTCAAAATGTATATGTACTTCGACACCTTATATCTCATTTTGCATTGGCATTTAGAAATAGAGCCATTCTCTCAATAATGATCGTTGGAAGAGAAGAGTGTGTTTTGAGAGTGGTACTGGGCAAAATGTGTAGAAAATGTACATTATCGAATAAACCTCTGCTGAAATGATGAAGCTCAATTTACTTCCACAATTGCACCTACTGGGGACCAGAAAATCTGCATATCACATAGGGGCACAATATTCTTTTATACTTTAGGCACAAGGCCCGATATTTTCAGGGAGGCGGCGAGTTGATTAGATCGACCTCAGCACGCCACTAGTGCTTTATTTATCGACTCCGAAAGGATGAATGGCAAAGTTGACCTCGGAGGAATTTGAACTCAGAACATAAAGACAGTCAAAATATCACTAAGCATTTCGCCCGGTGTGCTGTTTCTTATTTCTTTACTGCCCATAAGGGGCTACACACAGAGTGAAAAAGCAAGGACAGACAAACAGATTGAGTCGATTATATTGACCCCAGTGCGTAACTGGTACTTATTTAATAGATACCGAAAGGATGAAAGGCAAAGTCGACCTAGGTGGAATTTGAACTCAGAACGTAAAGACAGACGAAATTCCACTAAGCATTTCGCCCGACGTGCTAATGTTTGTGCCAGCTCGCCGCTTTAGAGTGGCACTATATTAATTTACCACGAGTTACAGTATGGTGTGACTTATCAAAAATATTGATTGGATCATTTGTCTTTCGACGGTACTTCAACTTCTCTTATCTCCTTGAACTCGCTGCAAGAATCTGTCATAACAAACCTTGAAGAGAAATTTGAAGACAAAGTTTTCTTTCTAGTAAGATGGGAACACCTCTTATACTACCATAGTAATGTATGGACTTATCTTGATGAGATATTGCCAAACAAATGAATTGTACTATGATGTGCAAGAGAACATTCTACGCATTCACCAGATTTCACAGCACTAGACTTATTTGTATTGGGATTTTCAAAAGATAAATTGTAATGGTTACAAAACCGGGAACAGTCGACGAATTAAAGGCATCTATCGAACAAGTATACGCACATGTACGAACGAAATGTTTCTTGATGACTTCAATTCCACTGCTTCGCAGAGAGAGGGGTAAGTGAACTGAGAGACAGAAAGAGGGAGAGGGGAAGAGGGAGAGGGAGAGGGGAAGAGGAAGAAAGAGACGGAGAGAGAGAGAAGGAGAGAGAGAGAGAGAGAGAGAGAGAGAAAGAAAGAGAGAGAGAGAGAGAAAGAGAGGTGAGTAAAATAGATATACATATGATAGATGAGTGACCGAAAGATTTTCACATACTCTCGTTAAGAGACTACAACTAAAAATGTTTGAATTTATTTTTATCGCTAATTGATCTGTTTGTAGTTATAATTTACATTATTCTAATAGATATAATAGAGATACTTACATTCTGTTTTGTTAATAAATATTCAGTAGTTAGCTGCATTCATATTTATTTCTAAACCTTAAGTCAATATTTCAAAACTACCATTAGTGATGTTAATATAAAAAAAAAACTGATCTAATAGAAATATTTGTGAAAAAATTCGAACGTTATAAAACTCAAATAAAGTATGCTTACGTAAGTATATGGTCTAATTAAGGTGAAATATTTGCATGAAAGCTACTTATGTAGAATAGCTAATATAAATTATGTCCTATGATTGTTTACTGTAAAAGTAACCACCGGTATTTTTCAGTAGTGAAAAACAGGTTTTCAAGTACTTAGAAAAACTTGGTTCTTTCATTTCTCTATTTCTTCTGAATTTTCTCTCGTTCTTCTAGAGCATTAGTCTTTTGCAAAAATGTGTGTGTTTGTGTGCACGTGCGTGTGTATGTGAGAGACGAATTTTTGCAATGACAACAAAATATAGTATATACTGGAGATTTCGGCAAGCTAGCAGAATCGTTACCACGCGGGGCATAATGAGTAAAATGATAAGTGACATTTCTTCCGGCTTCTGGGTTCAAATTCTGCCATACTAGACATCGCATTTCAATGTCTCAGAATCGATAAAATAAGTACCAGTTGAGTACTGTGTATAGTCGGTTAGACCCCCTCCACAAATATTTCAGGCCTTGCTCCTATTGTAGATTGACAAGAAAATATTTTCATGGTTCAAGCTATCTACAAACAACGGACTACTCTTGCATGGATCTTCATCTTTTGAAACATACACAAACGTGATGGGGTTATTGACCAACTTCAAAAGAGTGAATTAATCCACAGAAACTGAATAATATAATCATCCTGGTTGGGGTTTCTATAAAACGAATAAAGGCCCATTACAAATATTTGAGTAACAACAACAATAATTGCTACAAGGATATTATAGTTCCACTTACAGCCTACATTTTTAAGTGTTTCCTGTTTCCTTTATTTTCTTGAAAATTCAAATTTGTCTCAGATCGTTGCTTAAACTCTTAATAACTAGTAAAGTGCACTAAAGATTACAGAACCCAACAGAAATTTTGTTGTCAGGACTTTTTTTTCCCTGATTTGAAGGTTTCCTTTTATTATATATATATATATATATATATATGTATATATATATATATATATATATATATATATATATATATATATATATATATATATATATATATATATATATATATATATATATATATATATATATATATATATATATATATATATATATAAGATGCAAAAACAGAATCCAGTTGTTTACAATCACGTCTAGATTTCAAGATGCCCAAATCCTACAATCATCGATGGAGGATATGAGTGGTATTTCAGATAGTCAATTTTTTCCTGGGGCAACAAAGTGGATACACCGAATATCCATAGGTTTTTAATATATATGTGGGACAGCAGAGCCGTGGAAAAAAAGACACTGGCTGATCAAATAATTGCCGCAGCAAACATTAGCTCCAGGGTATTTTAATGAGGTTGAAGAGCTTTCACTTCAACAAGGAAAAAACCATCCTGCCTCCTCATCATATCACACTTGGCATTATGAAGCAGTTTGATAAAGCTCTAGATTAATACCGACGATGTCCACTGTGGCCTTAATAAAGTCTTAGAACATCTGCGTGACATAAGTGAATATTTTCTTCAGGCCGTAAAATCAATAGAACAAAGGTATCAAGGCTGATAGGACTTGAATGTGGCAGTGGATTTTTGCTGGAACTTGTTTCTCACGATTCCTGATTTTTACTAGATATTCTGTAGAATTAATAAAAACACGTTCTGTATTGAAGAAAGAACCTAATACTATGTATATTTGTATATTATACCTTGTTCCTCATAAGCTGTTTTATTGGGGGGGGGGGGGGGGGGGGCAAAAAAAAACAATGAAACTCTATGGATTCAATATATTAACATTTAGGCGTGGTGATAATAAATGGATGTCAATTTCGGATTCTGTGTGACAAAAGCCCTTACTTAGGGTTCAAATTTTTTTATAAAAGAATCTTTTGGTCTGTGTGTGTCGAGGTGGGGGGGGGGACTTGTGTTATTAGAAAACTGTGAATTACAATCAGGATATAGGAGCTGAATGTGCGTATGAATGTATATATGCATCTGTGTTTACATAAAATATATACATATATATATAAACAGACATACACATATAGATGCGTTTATGTATATATATATATATATATATATATATATATATACATATTACTCTGTCTTCCTTTTCTCTTTGACTTTCCTCCGTCTGCTGTTTCTGACGAACAGCTTTGCTCGAAATGTAAAATTGCCTTTTTTTCCTTCCCTGAGCGTCTGCTAACACTTTGCATGCACCACGTGTTCACGGTGTTGCTTTTTTCTTGTATTAGTTCTTCGTTATTTTGCGGGGGGGATTAACTATATATATATATATATATATATATATATATATATATATATATATATATATATATATATAGAGAGAGAGAGAGAGAGAGAGAGAGAGAGAGAGAGAGAAATACATAAATATATATATATACATATATATGTTTATGTATATATGTATATACACACATATATATATGCGTGTGTGTATGTATATATATACATATATATATGTGTATACACACACACACACACACATACATATATATATATATATATATATATATATATATATATATATATATATATATATGTATATATATATATATATATATATATATATATGTATATATATATATATATATATATATATATATATATATATATATATATATATATATATATATATATATGCATGTGTGTTTGTGTCTGTGTGCGTGCATATATATTCACGTATATGTAGATATTCATATCGATACATATAGATATCTTCAGAAAGGAAGAAATATATGTAGCTGGATGAAAATGAGAGAATGTCCTTGATCTGTAGTTAGATACGTACAAAATTCGGCATATGAAAGATAGTTCTCTTCGTTTAGAAACGAAATACTTCATTACATCATCCTGCTTTTATTGCTAATGCATCTGTGTGTTGTACTAATCTACTTTATTCTGAAACATATAATAGCGTTACTTACATTGTATGTGATTCTCAATATACAGTAGATAGCTGCATTTGTATTTCTTTTAAGTCAATATTTTAAATTACAGTTAGTTAAATTCATTGAAATATTCGTAAAAGAAAATTAGAAAATTGTGAAATATAAATAACATAAATTTACGTTTATAGAAGTAGTGAAATTAATAATACTTCCTAATTCAGGTGAAGTAATTGTATAAAATCCATTGAAATAGAACGGCTAATATAAAAATGATATCATATGACTTTCTGAATGACAGTATGATCTTACATTTTTTTATGAGTTGAAGGTGCGTTTTGGAGTTATAACAAAGGAAATTTTCCTCCTTCCCTCCATTCCTTCTCATTTTCTCGCATCTTCATAGCAATTTTCTCTCTGTAGGCATCTTTGGAATTATCAAGGGGGCTTTTTACAGTTTTTTGCAGTGTGCCTGAGATTAATTTCTATATGACAAAATCAAATTGGCAAATAGAAAGGGTTTCTCTTTCTTCAGATTAATTCATATAAAAGACCTGGAAGGCTTTCTTATTTCGAAGTTCGTAACAAGAAATGTAAAAGACTACAAATGGAGTTACTTGTTTATACTCTTTAGAGATCTTCTGCACTTTGATATTGGATAGTATCATGAAAATTTGGAATAGCTCCATAAATGAAAACCTAAAAATTGTATATATAATTACCTCACTGCATTCAGGTTCAAACGTTGCTCAAAGCGACGATTCTATGAATAAAGCTGATCCTCAACAAAGGCATCCAGCTACGAACATATGACGACAAACAAAAATACGCCAGTCAATAGAAAAACCTCCACGCAGTCGCTTAACTTGCAAGAAATAGCAGCCACGTTTCCCTCGAAATTCTGTTCACAGCTTTTATAATAATTAGATATACTGAATAACTCATTCATAGATATAATACAGTTGAACACAATACGGGAAGACTACGGTAAGAACACGATGTGCACAGTAAAGAATAGTCTTGGAAAGCAATAAGCGATCATATTCAATTACGCAGAAGAGATGGATTAATGTTAAAGTTACGCATTCCACCTGTTAAGGCACAACATCCACTACCCTGATGCACCGCCTTCGTTGCTACTCACATTCAAGGCCACAACTCCACTTGCAGTCCGCTCAAGTCATATATCTTTCGACTTCCAGGTCTTCTGAAACAACGCTTCGACTTCGGCCCTCCTTGGGAAGCGTATAAATCGTCGTCGTTGAAAATCAATGTGGATGCTTTGTTCTTATGGATTACGCTAGTATTGATAGCCTCCACATCTATATCTATTTAGCTGAAGTTATTAACTTTCGCTTTCAAGTCAACCATAGGTCACGCACATTTATACAAAGTAATCTGAATTTAGTCAAACTAAAAGGAGAAAGAAAAGGGGTTATATAAGGGGTAATCTTGTTATATAAGGGAGAATCAGCTTTTCTGTTGGCCTGGATGTAAATCAGAGAAAAGCGATACTTGAAAATATAAGTATAAACCAACAATATACTCATCCAAAAATGACAAAAGACAACATATTTAAAATGTGCATGAACTCTCAAATCACAATAAAAACAGCAAAGAAATTCGGAAATGCAGTTATTATATCTCATACGTACACTTTTGCGGAGAATATGAGCAGCAAACGTATACATATGTATCACAACATTAACTAGATCGAAATAAATCATATAATCAATATACACAAAAGACAGAACACAACATCAACAGAACACAAAAGACAAAACATAATGCAAAATAAACTTATGAAATGAAAACACTTCATCATCGCGTATGACATTCACACTGCTGTTATGCAGGAAATGAAATTATACGCCAGACATATAACTCCCTCAAATTCTAAATTACACATTGATAATGTATGAGAGATTAACCTAAGAAGAAATCCTCATACGTCAAACCATGCATCCAGTGCATAGATATTACATATGACACATGATCATTGATAAGAGAAGACCATAATCAATAAGCCCTTTCCAACTGGAAGCATTAAAAATATTCGTGTTAGAAACAAATAAACCACAAGCATAGTAGTGAGGTTATGACCTTCGCTTTTCAACCGTGTAGTTCTCAGTTCGATCTCAACGTGCAGCAATTTCGGCAAGTGAATTCTAATATGGTCACGGCTTAATGAACACCGTCTGAGTGAACTTTGATAGACTAAATTGGAACCAAATCTCGTCAGTTTAGACCGTGCACACAACCCCCATTATATATATATATATATATATATATATATATATATATATATATATATATATATATATATATATATATATATATATGTATGCATATATACATACGCACATGCACCACAATTATACATACATACATACACACATGCACACACACATCTATGTATGTATGTATGTATGCATGTGTATATGTATATATGTATATATGTATGTATGTATGTATGTATGTATGTGTGCACGATGTAAAAACCGATGCAGTCCTGTTTCTAGCCTTTCGACAGTAAGAGACGATAAAATAAGAATTAAATAAGTTCTGGGACCCCTTTATAGTCGGAGACTAATTACAGAAGCCAATAAGAGAATACCACCTCAAATGTTTAATCGTGTGATTAGGTTACAAGAATCCAGCCGCAAGAATTTACCATACCCCCATGCACTGGACTTGTAGGATATTTCAATACTGAAAACACATCCTGAATGTTATCACAGCATGTAAACAAAGGGTGACGCAATAACATCACGAATAAAAGTCCAACACAAACAAACCGATATACCTCACTATTCTCTCGACTCTAAATACAATTCCTCATCAGACATCACTTTCTAATCCACGCTGGTAGCAACGCTGAGCAAAACGATATAAAAAGCATTCTTACGTTTGTCAGGATATCTAACTATGCATTCATGATATTCACGCCAAGGAAAAAAATAAAACAAGTAGAAACACTTTCCCAAGCTTACAAAGGATTCAAGTGGAAGCAGTTTCACCCTCAACAAATACAATTAAGGCTCGTGGAACAACATCTCAATCACTGACAAGTATTCCATTACATACATTCAACAAAATAATTAAAGGCGTTTTTTTTTAAACTCTATCCAACAAAGCAACATAAACAATGCAACTCCAATTACAATACTAACGTAGTACACCTGAAAAAATAGAGATAACTTCAAACAAAGCACACTAACAAATGTAAAATTCAAAAGAAAACGTTAACCAGGAAATAACAAAGAAAATAAATCATAGACAACAGAAAAGTAGTAAACAACTAACACCGGTATAACTTACCCAAAGCAGTAAAATAACAGAAAAAATAATTAGCAGTAGCATCAACTCCAACAATAGTCAAACCATACCACATCACACGCCACAATAACAACTTAGATCATTTGCACATACTCCAATAAGAAGCAATCGTCTTTCTAACACTTTCTTTTCAAAACTCAGTCACAAAAACGGAACTCATAGCATAAGAGCACACACAAGCACCACGCGCACGCACGCACACACACACACATACACACACTCACACAAAGAAAAAAGGCTTCCATCTATAACCATTTTGTCTCATCCTTGTAGGGACATTTGAAAATCAATAATACCCCAAACTGGGCTCTTTTCTATTACTGCTATAATGGCCTCCAATTCCAAACGTTTTTTTCAACTCTTGTCACTCTTGGTTCGCCCACAACTCTCGGAGACCTGCACTAACCATTATACCCAGTATTTTATCCTCAAAATATCAGCTCCCTGGAGTTTTCTCCCAGTCACGTCTTTCGTGGCGGTATTTGTTGATCACATTAATGGCATCAAGCGCATGGATCTTGTAGGGCCTGCTCTTCATGAGTAAAGCTCTTTCTTCAAAATTTATCAAGTGATAACATGTACGTATAAGCGTTCTGGCATCTACAGCAAGAATTCATATAGTCTTAATTTAAGATGATATCACATAGACATGCACATACGCAGAACGACTTCAACCTTGCATCAGTCGACTTGATATCTAGTTAAAAGCAACAGATTTAAATAGCATCTTCTAAATCAGTTCCCTTCCTACTTATCAAATATAGCAAACGATATAATATAGTTGATTATGCCAACCATCATATTGAGCACGAAAAAAACATACAATGTGCACACAGGACAAATATAGATAGTTCAAAATTACGGCGTCAACCACTTCACATGAAAACAACACATTTTAAGTAAGACCTAGCTAATCAATTGTCTTTCACATCAAAAATAGCAGGGACTATATTGTACAACAAACAATAACACTCAACACCATTAACATATCAAGGCTGTGCCCCGGCATTGCCACAGTCTAATGACTGAAACAAGTAATAAAAGATTAACGATATCGCAGTACAGAAGCCAAATGTACAGGTAGCAGCAATTCTACATTTAAGGTGCTTACATACAAAACATTATAGAAAGCAATGCAACGCACAAATATGCTTATGACACATACCAGAACATTTGACCCGAACAAAAAGCAGCGTCATTTGTTCAACACAATATCTAAGATTCTTAATGGGTTCTGCCCCCCCACCCCACCCACCCACCATAATCAATTTCTTATTATATACAAACGATATACTCAGAGCAAGTACTTCATACAGCATTTCAATTCGTACAGATTATGACTGACATTTTTATTTAACCGAACTCAGTAAGACGATAATCATCCCCGGGAGGTTTGAATATATACACCGGCAAACAGTTCTTCCGCTACCGTATCCTTCGTATCTTCTAATACTGCTATCCTCTAATAAAACAAAAATTCTGTGTTAAATATCAGATATTTTGCAATTGGATAAGAGAAATAGAATACTCTACTTGTGAGACTATGCCATAGACAATAGAATAATTTTATGACACTTTCTAGAATACATCAACCACCAAATATATCAGATGGATATCAACGTATGCCGTCTTCCTTTACAGCAGAAAGGAATTACGTTTAATAGTACATATAAATCGTGATGATATTACAGAGGCATTACGACACATATCCAATCAAATGCCTCAAACCATGGCGCGCATTTTGAGACTCTGCGAAATATAAAAGTGAACTTAACTAAAATCGATCAACTACGCATTTGATTTTGGTCACTTCAGTTTATCTCGGCAACATGTGTACTAAATTATCCTTTCCCTAAAAGCGGCGAAAATACCCTGGATATTAGTCTCAAAATAATGAAGAAATCATCTTCAATGTGAAGGTGAGACATACAATTTTCTATGATAACGTATTAGAATTTACATTATATGGTTGAATAAGAATCTGTAGATCAATATCTCAAAGAAACACTCCAGCTCTGTCAATACTGAATTTCCATATATAACTCATTAGAATTCAATTAAGAAAGAGATACTTATGTTGAACTGACCCAACGTTATATCCATGTAAATATAGTTATATAGAACTGAAGCAATGTATATCGATAATTCAAACTAGATGCATTAAGTATGTCCCCCAGAGAAAAGCTACTGTTCAAAAATACCCTTCCAGAAATGGAAAAAAGTTCAGGAGATGAAATGCAAAATTCTCGAATTGATTAAATGAAGAAACCATTTACTGGAATAAAACCAAAACTGTAAATGCTACTCATAGAAATTCAGAATGAAATAAAATCTTCCCGTGAAATTAAGTGAACAGCAAAAGCAACCAAGAACGAAGAAAGCATAAAGTATAGCTTAAAACTGAGAAACGTGTTTGAAAAAGAAAGATTTCCAGTACATAACCAATTAATGTCCGCTATTTGAAGAAATTCCTCAATGACTGCAGTCTCACAAAAGGTAATTGAAATACTAGAAGAATAGTTAGAAGGCGTATTTACAACCCTAGAGGTACACTTGCAAATAGTTGAAACAGAACGCGCCTTCAACAATGCAAATTTTTACAGCATTTTGCGTAATGAAGTGATGATAGATGTAGTATTCGGCATTATAAAAATAGCCTTAAATGAGAAAGAGACCATTTTTCATGAACATTTTTTAAAACTAGAGCCAGACTACCTTACATACATTTCCTAATGTACATTGGCAAAAGAAAACACAGAGCAAATACTAAAATGTGCATATTTATAACTTTGATCAGATGTTCGCAAGACCGTGAAACAACTTATAAGAAGGAAACAGAATTCTCAGAGAGAATTTTAAAGGACAATGGATGATCATCTAAGTTAACCTCATCTCTTTGTTTCGTTTGTTTGTTTTTGTTTTAGATAATACGCTATAGGTTACACAATTACCGCTATAGGTTACACAATAAGACGTTTGTCTTATTGTTTGTAATACCTGTTGTTAGCCTTGTTATCGATTAGAATAGTCTCTCTCACTAAATATCCAGGGATTGGCAATAACAAAATTGCAAAGTGTTGTCTTCATATTAAAGCTGAGAAAAGAGCTTTTACCTGTATACATGTGAATTGATGAAAACTTTCAAACATCTATCTATCATATTCTTACCTGGATACGTCGAATTAGACTCGATTGCAATCCTAGAATGGAAATATGTACAAGAGATTGAAAATGATAATGA
This sequence comes from Octopus bimaculoides, assembly GCF_046866305.1. Classification (NCBI taxonomy): domain Eukaryota; kingdom Metazoa; phylum Mollusca; class Cephalopoda; order Octopoda; family Octopodidae; genus Octopus; species Octopus bimaculoides. The sequence goes on from NC_142928.1 coordinate 145,266,391, forward strand.
GTAATGACGCATTAATGCATGAACATATTTCTAAATGGGAATAACACACAAATGACAGCCAAGAGATTATTCTATAACCGATAAGAGCAAAGATACAATAAACCTGTTGGTTTTGTGGAATGCACTTGGTTGCCTCATAATGAAAAGGTCAGCACTGAGATATAATACAACAAATGTGCAGCAAAATGAACGCTTCTGTACATTGGTTAAATACTGGTTGATGCAAGAAGCTTAAAACACCTTTCTAGAAACAACAATGAAAATATTAGTAGTACTTACTGCCTGTTCTTCAAAAGAATAGCACCAAATTTTGAAGTTGAAAGCTATACAGACACTAATTCCTATATGGGTGTTAAAGGTTCGGTTTCTCCAGCAGATGTTGTCTTCTTTATGGCAGTCGTCCTTCAGATTTAGATGTAAAGTAGACGTCAACACTTTCAACTAACACTTGACCATTCCACTGCGTGAGATTCAATGTAAATCGCCATCACAGAAAGAAAGTCGGTAGGAAGATACGAACTTCGGCATCTGTCAATACCAAACAAAAGACCGAGGCTGCACTATCATTGCAAGTGATTCTTTAACATGGTTACGCTCCTGGGAAAGCAATAAAAGGTACCATGTATGTGTGTGTTTTTATGTGTGTGTTTACGAATGCGTATGCACGGATATATATGTTTTGTATGCATATCAGTAATAGCGATGGAACGTCGAAATGCTGCAATATTTATTCTTGTCCATTCTCACTTAAATTCTGGACTGCTGAAAACCTTGTCTTTCATTTACTGGTAGAGGTGTCGATAAAATAAGTTCAAGTAATTATACTACGGCTGATTCAATAGTCTATACTCCTCGCAGCCAAAAGTGTGATCATAGGAATCAACGTGTCTTTGATTCAGTAACTACGATACGACAAATATTTTTATGAAAAAATTCTCATAACCTATAATTGATATTTATGACTGACATTTTTTTTTTTTTTTTTTTGCCAACAGCCCACCACAGAAAGTTTATTGCTCAAATATTAATAGCGTAACATCAATAGTTTATTACATTTTTTTTCTTTTGATTTCCTTTCGTTTTATTAATGCATATAGCAGTAGAAAAATCTGATTTGTATCACGATATGAGAGTTTTTCCTCTGGTCAAACTACGCAATTAACACTTGACATCTACTTGTTTTCAAAATATTTATAAAGAAATACATGCACTTGTACATACATGTGTGCATGCATATGTGTGTGCTTGTGTGTGTATGTAGGTGTGCGTGCGTACGTATGGTCGTGTGTAGGTATGTGTTTCAGAAAATATCATGCAATTTAACATCTGCCCTGAGTTCAATTGTCTGATAAAAAATATTTTTTGCTAAATTCTGTCCTGAGAGTTTTATTAAATCTGCTTAACAACAACACAAACATTTTAATAGACTAATTAATAGAACCAATTTTCTAGCCAATGTTAATTAAAAGTAAATTGCGCAGAACACTATCAACATTTGTTCAAGTGTTTTCATGGCTTTTAAATTTCTGTAGAATTTTAGTTTTCTTCATCAATAATGTGTTGATGCTGTTGTTGACGTTGTTGTTGTTCTTGTCAGAACAAGTGTTGGCTTTATGTTTTCGTCTAGATTACATTGTAGACAAAAGAAACAGAGTAAAAAAAAAATCTTTGTTCAGGTCCTGTTTTCAAAACAATAAACGAAGAGTTTTTTCATCGATTAACTTTTGTTTCAACTAATTAAACAAGCCGTCTAGTTTAATGCAAATAACCGAGTGTATTCTATTGGGAATGGTTAATGTTGTTAGAATTGTTTCCTTTGTTGCTGTTATTCCTGTTAGTATTACTATTACTGGGATTTCATTCCCAATTTTTTTTTTATTTAACATTTTGTCATTTCATTATTTTTTGCTAGTTTTTTTGATACAGTTACTGTTTAATTGAACTTAATAATATAAAGAGCTGCACATGTGTCCCTCTTCCAGTTATTTTCGATATAATACACACATAACTATATCGGATATTTGTTTATTTACTATTATTATTATTATTATTATTATTATTATTATTATTATTATTATTATTATTATTATCATCATTATTATTATTATTATTATTATTATTATTATTATTATTATTATTATTATTATTATTATTATTATTGCTGTTGTTGTTGTCGTTGTTTTTGTTTCTTTGGTTTCACAGGCATTTTTTTTTTAAAGATAGGCTAATTAAATATATTCTTATTCGATATAAAAACAATGAAAAATATTAAAATACGAAGAACTTTTCTCTGAGAAATGTTACGTCACTGAACTAAATAAATAAATTCAGAGTTGAAATCACGCTTATTTGTGTGTGTGTGTGTGTGTGTGTGTGTGTGTGTGTGTGTGTGTGTGTGTGTGTGTGTGTGTGTGTGTGTGTGTGTGTGTGTTAGATAGTGCGAGGATTTCAATCTGCCATGGTCTCTAAACTAAATACTTGTCGACGCAATCTATAAAAATATTTTCTCCACATACTAAAAGAAACTACCAAATATCCCTTAAATCACCTCGCATCTCAGGTAGGTTGTAGCCTGAGCAGAATTTGGCTTCTCTTTCTAGTAGGTCGATCGATTACGTAAAGACTCCCTGTTTACTTTGTGAAATCACGTTGCTTGTTGTTTAATCATGGTTTAATCATGATCGCCTGGACCTGTCTTGTAAAGACGTACCAACTGTCAACGCCCCATAATTTTTAATGTATACCAGTGACTGCATTCTTGAAGGTATCCGTGTATCCTTCTATATTTAAGAACGTTGGACGTGATCAATGAACGTTTGGTGCTCTTTATGTAGATGGGGCCACCGTTAAGATACTTCTTTGCATACTCTTGATAACAGAGATACTTACAAGCACATATAGAACTTACAATTTTGAAATGATGTGATTTCTTCTTGGGGGGTAAGATCGGTATTTTACTAACATACAAGGGAGAGAGAATGTGTATGCATGTGTGTGTGTACGTATGTGTGTGTGTGTGTGTGTGTGTGTGTGTGTGTGTGTGTGTGTGTGTGTGCGTGTGTGTGTGCCTGTGAATGAGATAAACAGAGTGTAAAACGGCAATGTTGACCGAAGGCATTAAGAGAGCTGCTATGAAAAAACACAAGAAGTAGACATCGCTCAATGCAACATCAATATGTGATGCAAATGAGTATAAAGCACATCAATAGATCAATAGAAATGTTTCTTTTGATTTTTCACAAGTAACTAAACAACGAATCACAGAGAACCTCTCCATAGTTGCATGATCTGCTAGAAATAGTAGCTATATCTTTCTCAAAGCACACTAACACTTTTGCCCGAAGAACGTGAAGGACAAAATGAATAACGTGATCCTGAAGACGCTTACATTCGAGAAAGTATAGAGTGGCCACCTCTAGATCCCCATTCATGATATATCCCCTATGGACTTGGTAGACGGAAACGTAAAGAAGCCCGTCGGATATAAATATGTTTATATCTATGTATGTATCTTTGTGTGTGTCTTTGTCTCCCGCATCCCCACTTGGCATCCAGTGTTGGTGCGTTTACGTGCCCCATGATCTAGCGGTTCAGCAAAGAGACTGATACAGTAAGTACTAGGCTTACGAAATAAGTACATGGGTCGATTTGTTCGACTGAAACCTATCAAGGTAGTGTTCCAGTATGGCCGCAGTTGAATGACTGAAACAAGTAAAATAATAAAAGAATAAAAGAATGTCAATGTTGACCTAAGTTTAAACAAAAACAACAACAACAACAAATAAAAAATGTGTAAGTCTTTCACTGCTTATCAAAGAAGAATCTACCACCTGGTTGAAATTAAGGCCACTCCTCGACTCTCGAACGAAATATGTTGGTATGCATTTTAGTCCTTCCTAGTTTGATGCTTTAACATCTGCTAGCATTGTCGTGGCACCGCTGTGAACAGTGTGCTCTAACCATTTAAACCTGGCGGAACTCATCTCATTTCAGTTCGAACACAGTCGAGTTTTTTCTAGGAGAAGGAGACAAAATGAGCTAAAGAAAAAAAAAGGTGAAAAAGAGACAGACTCAAAAACTGACAGACAAAGAAAAATTAATCCTCGTACTGAACTGTTTGTTATTTATCCACTCTGAAATGGTGGAGGCGCAATTGCCCAGTGATTAGGGCAGCGGACTCGCGGTCATATGATCGTGGTTTCGATTCCCAGACCGGGCGTTATGACTGTTTTTTGAGGGAAAACACCTAAAGTTCCCCGAGGCTCCGGCAGGGGATAGTGGCGAACCCTGCTGTACTCTTTCACCACAACTTTCTCTCACTCTTACTTCCTGTTTCTGTTGTACCTGTAACTCAAAGGGTCAGCCTTGTCACACTGTGTCACGTTGAATATCCCCGAGAACTACGTTAAGAGTACATGTGTCTGTGCAGTGCTCAGCCAGTTGCACGCTAATTTCACGAGCAGGATGTTCCATTGATCGGATCAACTGGAACCCTCGACGTCGTAAGCGACGGAGTGCCAACAAACAAAAACAAAAACTCTGAAATGATGGCAGTGAAGTTAACCTCAGTGGGAGTTGAACACAAAGTACATGGAATAAATACTGCATGAAATTTGTATCCAACTCTAACATCCTTATGAATTAGTCACCTATTAACATTATACGTCAGCCAAGTTTGAAGGAGTATACTATTCTGGAGGCTTACTAACAAATGCTAGTAATCTAAGACTTGCGGTGAAGCTGTAAAGTGCATTAAAAGTTGTTTTTTTTTTAAAGCAGTGTGTAATCAGTAAAACTTTATATTCATTCCACGTCTTTTCTCAAATGGTTTTAATTACAGGAAGAAGGACAGCGACTCATATCCCATTTGAATGGATATTGTCTCAGGAATCTATAGTGAAGATAGTTTCGTTAAAACAGGCGACTGATTAGGTCTATTTCCTAATTAGTAGAAGAGTCTTTCAAACGCATTTTCGTAGTTTCCCCACCGCTAAATTTTACTCAAAGTTTTATGAAAAAACACTTAGAATTTAGCTATATGGTGTAATACTCAGCGCAAATAACCACAGAGTGGAATCGAACCCAGAAGCATGTAAATTCCGAATAAACTTCTGAACCATGTGTTTGAACGTGCCCTTGCCCGGTTACAATTTTATTTATGAATGGGAGATATTCAGATATAGCGGATCGATATGTCAGTCAGTACTCGATATGTATTTAGTAATAATAAGGGCTTCAAGAAAAAATTCATACCACTGTCATTGAAATTAAGTGATACATTTTTGCAATTTTTTCAATAAATTTGAAAATGACTAGACATGTTAATTATGAGCTAACATGCCAATTCTAAAATTTGTATTGAAAAAGCTGTTAAAGTAGTAAAAGGTCATGATAATCAGTGGTCTCTACGGAGTTCAAATTAAAATTCCTGTGACTTTTGGCCTCAGAGTTTTAAAAAGCCAACGTCTTTATATTTCCATTAAAATAAAAAAATGAATGGAAGTGTTTTATTTTAAATTCAATTAGTCATACACCCATTGAAGCATCTTTTATTCTTATTGAATAGATTTAAAATCCCAAATATTTCAAAAGGAATGAACAAACGATGGGGAGCAGGCATCGTATTCATGCTTAATCTAATATAATATCATACTCATGTTAATATAAATAATAATACTATAAACTACTTTAATAAGATTAATATCATCTTTTTCAATATCAATTTTTCTTCTGAAATATTTCTATAATTGCATTGTTTACTAATTCACTTAAATAAGCGTACATAGTATATTTTTATTAACTTAATTCCTCAACTCCTTATGTATGGGTAAGTATATATCTATCAATCTAAGCGTGTGTGTGAAAGTATGTACGCATACAGATAAGCTTATACGTAATGCACATACGGAGGTGCAATGGCCCAGCGGTTAGGGCAGCGGACTCGCGATCATAGGATCGCGGTTTCGATTCTCAGACCGGGCGTTGTGAGTGTTTATTGAGCGAAAACACCTAAAGCTCCACGAGCCTCCTGCAGGGGATAGTGGCGAACCCTGCTGTACTCTTTCACCATAACTTTCTCTCACTCTTACTTCCTGTTTCTGTTGGGCCTGTAATTCAAAAGGCCAGCCTTGTCATACTGTGTCACGCTGAATATCCCCGAGAACTACGTTAAGGGTACATGTGTCTGTGGAGTGTTCAGCCACTTGCACGTTAATTTCACGAACAGGCTGTTCCATTGATCGGATCAACAGGAACCCTAGACGTCGTAAGCGACGGAGTGCCGACAACAAATGCACATACACACGCATATATAATTATGCATGTGTATATAAATATATATGCATGTACACGCACATACACACAGAGAAACACACAAACACAGGTATATAAGCGAGTGAATATGTATATATGTGTGTACGAGTGTGTATGGATTTTCAAGTGTAACTATTGGTATATATTAATCTATTCATTTAGTAGAATTTATTCATTAGTTCAAGTCTGACGATTCATCCGACACCACATGCAAATTATCCGCTGTCATGAAACAACTTATGTGAACTTGGAGAATCATTACGCTCAAGGAATATTTGTGTGTGTGTGACCGCATATGCATATATATACTGTATAAAGGGTCGTGGGTAAGGCCAGAACAATGCGAAGTAAAAGCAAGGCAAATCACAAAACAAATATGTGAATTAATGGTGACTTACCTTGCATTCAATATTTCGGAGTTATGACCCCATACTCAGGAAATTAACGAATGTTGCAGATGTAAGTATGTGTGAGTGTGAGTGGAGTGGACATGCACGGAAAGTTGTTGTTATAGCAACCAGCTAACTTCCTCTAACTCTCTTCTGTTGTTGATGGTTCGTTTCCTTTGGTGTATGAGGATGACCTCGGAGATTCTAACCTTGGAACCTTAGAATCTCCGAGGCCATCCTCATATACCAAAGGAAACCAACCATCAACAACAGGAGAGAGTTAGAGGAAGGTAGATGGTCGCTTTAGCAACAACTTTCTGTGCATTTCCCCTCCACACACACTTACACACACGCACATCTGCAACATTCGTTAATTTCTTGAGGATGGGGTCATAACCCCGAAATATTGAATGCAAAGTAAGTCTCTATTAATTGTTTTCTTGTGATTTGCTTTGCTTTTACTTCGCATTGTTCTGGCTTTACCCACGATCCATCAAATCATTTGAGGAGAAATATTTTAGAGAATAGATAAAGAATAAAAATGATTATTTTTGAGTGAAAGATCCTGAGTGTTAAATGAAAGTTAGTGGATTGACGAAAGGCCACTATTTTCGATTTTATAGTTCATCATCAACAACTACCTGAGAAGTGAAGAACATCGAAGATTGTTTGGTGGTTATTCGCATCATCTCTTATACAGCTTAGTACAGGAACTGAGTTCATTGTGAATTTCTCTTATACTTTTTATGCTATATTCAGGATTAGAGTACAAAAACTTGTGAACTTTCCTCTATAAATATCAAATATTTAAGAATATTCTTTGCAGTCAATGTAGGTGAAATATTTGGAAATTCTATATTCTCGTCTGTAGTCTCAGTTCCTGCTTTTTGCAACAGTATTGGATCTCTGTCAGATATTTCTTTATAGAAAACTAACCGTTCAACCACATCATCCTATCTGACTTCTACAAACCCTAAATCATTTTTAATTGTCACCATATTTTTCCGAATTTGATGTATACATTCTCCTTTTGGAATCACGGATACAATCTGACCATTTATTTTCCAGGCACCATATAGTTTTTAGGGTATGACTCAACATTATTACGCCCAACAACCATTATGCTGAACTTCTTCCAGAAGTTTCTAATTGTAGGTTTATCATACCTGTCAATGGCTTCCGTAAGTAGTTTCAGAGTTCTTTTCAGATAATATGCCTTGAAGTCAACTGTCACACATTGACTCAATGACGAGCAAAGAAATATTCTAGAGGCTATATTTTATTCTCACATTATCGGAAAGCTTACTTAAGTTCACTCGGTGGCTTGTCGTTTTGTCTTAAAGGAGCAAAGCTTTGTTCGGAATGTGTACTATATTTTACTACATCAGGATTAAAAAAAGTGTTTCTTTGAAAGAGTCTTGGAAAAGGTTCCAAGTCACCCATGACTTCTTATATCAAAAACAAATTGAAATTTGTGTAACCAGAAAAATTCGTTGGATTTTTGGAGTGATGCACGAACAGGGGCTTTAATTTGATGTAACACAGGCGGCATCACCTCTCAGAAGACGTGTTAAACGATTTTTGGAAGCTTTAAATATGATTGTTGATTTTTCTTCTCCTGAAATAAATTATAGCAGGCATGAGCCTCTAGAAAAGAGCAATTTAATCAACTTGGTGTTCTTGCTCATGTGATTAACTCCCTCCAGCAATCTCCTCGGGATACTTAGTAAGAATCTCTGTATCAGCATTGCCAGTTGCTCCAATCTTTTCTATGTGTACACTCAAGTGCTTCTTAAACCATTTCAACTTCATTTTCCTGAAAATCATCTCATAAACATTTGGTTAAATTCTAAGTACCATTGTACTTATCGGGAGATTTCAACTGCACTGACTCGTGATCCACCCAACCAAAAACCTTATTATTTTATGTATCTATAAAAAAAAAAAAGTTTCGAGATCCATGAAAACTAATATTCGAACAGTTAATAGAATAAGTTCCTTCCTGGTATTATTTCTTTTGCTGTATATTTTTTGTGGATTGTTGTTGATCATAAATGTTGTTGGATCTACCTACATTTCAAAATGTCAGGAGAGAAGTCATCAGTTGGAACAGAAAGCAATAGATCGTAGAGGAAAGGCAAATGGATTAAGCTGGGTATTAAACTTGATGGTTTTAAAAGGCTTGAAATGGAAGAAAGATTAATCTGATTGCCAAATCATTAAAGTTTTCAGTGTCTACGTAACAAAAGAGAGAACAAAGTGGGAACAAAATATTCTCGTCCAATTCCTATAAATGCCAGATTGAAAAGATGAAAAAAAGTTGTAGTGTGTTGGTAGGAAATACTCTATAATTTCAATTAGTGGAATGGTTACGAGATTCATTGACACTTCGCCCTTGCAACTCTGTCTTAGACAATATAATCTTCATAATCTACTAGCACACACGAACACACTGTTGCGTTCACATACAACATATATAGCTACAGGCATTGATATGAACCTGATCCTATAATTGTTGTTGTCAGATGGTTCTTCAAAACTTATTGGGTTGGTAGTAGTAGTAGTAGTAATAGTAGTGGTGGTGATGGTGGTGGTGGTGGTGGTGGTGGTGGTGGTGGTGGTGGTGGTGGTGGTGGTGGTGGTAGTGATGGTAGTAGTGGAGGTCGTCGTCGTATTGGTTTGGGTACTGGTGGTCTAACTTTTCTCGCTAATTGCATTGTTGCTGTTTAATCTCAAGTTGATCCTCATTAATCTAAGATCAAAGATATTTCATTCAAAGTTTAAAGTAAGCTAGAGGACCATATTATCTCGTATTTATTTTGTTTAATTTTTAAATGGAATTGCTTTTTCTAGCTTATATTATTGTTGTTGTTGTTGTGAGTGATGAAAAAGTTGATATGTTGGTAAAGGCAACGTTTGAATTGGCTCATGTATTGATGATGATAAATGGTGTAGGCGAAAGTTGATTTGTGTGTGTGAAGGTCATATATGTGTGGTTAGAGTATCGGGCCCACAATCATGAGATAATGAGTTCGATTCCTGGACAAGGCTGTGCGTTGTGTTCTTGAGCAAAACACTTTATTTCACGTTGTTCCAGTTCACTCAGCTGTAGAAAATAGTTGCGACGTCACTGGTGCCAAGCTGTATCAGCCTTTGCCTTTCCCTTGGATACCATTGGTGGCATGAAGAGAGGAAGCTGGTATGCATGGGCGACTGCTGATCTTCCATAAACAACCCTGCCCGGACTTGTTCCTCAGAGAGTAACTTTCTAGATGCAATCACATGGTTATTCGTGACCGAAGGAGGTCTTTACCCTACACTTTATGTGCGTGTGTGTGTGTGTGTGTGTGTGTGTGTGTGTGTGTGTGTCTGTGTGTCTGTGTGTGTGTGTGTGTGTGTGTGTGTGTGTGTGTGTGTGTGTGTGTGTGTGTGTATACACCACCGAAACGTATATCTGAAACAGCTGTATACCTGTGATATATAAATAAACGTATGTACCCCGTTATGTTTATCTATTTATATGTATGTGTATATATATATATATATATATATATATATATATATATATGTGTGTGTGTGTGTGTGTGTGTATGTGTGTGTGTGTGTGTGTGTGTATGTATATATATATACATAGAGAGAGAGACATAGATAGATAGATAGATAGATAGATAGATAGATAGATAGATAGATAGATAGATAGATAGATAGATAGATACTCATTGCAAACATATTTAGCTATCCGGAAAACCCGGAGAGTAAAGTTGAGCATTGTGGGATTTGAACTGAGTATTCAGCCAAAACAAATATCGCAATGCTCACTATCCGACGCTGTAAACGTCTCTGTCAATCAACCACCTTACACATACATGCGTACATACATACGTACATACATACATGCATACATACATACATACGTGTGTGCGTACGTACGTATGTACGTACAGCCATACATATATATATGTGTGAGTGAGTCAGGGAGAGAGAGACAGAGAAAGACAGACAGACAGACTGAGAGACAGAGAGAGGAACTAGCTAGTTAGATCGATTGTTAGATACATTTACTCTCATAATTTTCACTTAGCAATTAATTCGACGCACTTCTACCTCTTCTATTTAATCTTCGTTTCCCATTTTACAATTCTGTATTATCTCTTCTAATTCAAATTAGGCGTATACATTCTGCGCCAGAATTTATCAGTATTCTGTAGCAGAATTCAATGTTATTATCTTCATTATCAACATTATTATTATTCTTATCAGCAACATCGCTACAAAAGCAACTTCTATCGTAAACCCTTGTATAAATATCATTAAAATCGTTTCCTTTTGCGATCTTCTTAATATCTCAGTTTCTCATCAAATTAACATTTAGAAACCTATTTTCATTACTGCTGTTATCTATCTGTGTACATGGATCCGCAGTTTCTTAATATGTATGTGATCGTGCATGTATGTCTATATGTATGTATTTATGTATGCAATTTTGTTTGCGTACGTGTAAATGTGTGTGTTTCTTTACTGTTCATATAAATTCTTCCGACAAAGAAACAGTTTGCTTTCGAAGACAGTAAGATAACTTCGTCGCTGGAAACATGGATTAAAAAATTGATACGTGTTATATGTTGGATTTCAGAAAGTCTTACATATTTTATTACTGCTCCACTTACAAAGTGTATTTGTAAACAGCATTAGCTGATCATTTTCTTAGCTTGAAAACTGTACTTCTGAGAGTATTACTTAAATATTTAATAACATAGCCTACTAAAGCTACATCCATCACTTGCAATCCAGGCTGGCTGTTAGCATTTACTATGCTTTTGCTTATTCGTTTTTGTGTTTATACAGTCGCAAGTAGATAAAGACATCCTCGAAATTTTCCCTTGGCACAACGTGTTACTAAATTCAACCTGTAAACTAGGAAAACCAGATACGAAGTGCCTTACTCTGGGAGAAAACATGACAGCTGGTCAAGAACTCGAAAGCACGTTCTTAAAATCATGAGCCCAACATCCTAGCCACAAAAGCTGCACACCGTCACATTAATATGACCATATAAACCAATTATTACTGCTATAAATGAGAATTTATAGCCATAGTAGAGAAATTGAAAGTTTTGAAGCACATATCTTTACTTATTCTTCTCTACTCCGACTTCCAAAATGTTTATAACCGTAAGGCAGCTGTAGTTTGCATACGTATGTATGCCTGCATGCATATATGTATGCATGTATCTACATATGCATGTATGTATGTATGCTTGTGTGTATAAACATTCGTATATATGTATGCCTGCATGCATTTATATACGCAACTCTGCATATATTTTATCTACACCTGTACGTATGTACCCATGCATGCTTGTATGTATGTATGTATGTATGTATGTATGTATGCACCATATTGTACATTTGTATTCATGTTTGTGTGTATATGCTTATGTTTGTATGCCACAAGGCAAAACATCTAAATGTTTTGCATGTTTTCATAGATTAATTAATGAGTTCTGATTGCTTCATATTCATTAGCCATGCTGTTTCTGCTTTTATGACTCCCATCTTCCGAAGGGTGATATCCAGGCAGTCAGCTTCATAAAGAAGTGCACCAATATTTATTTACTGGTATCAATTTGAATTTATAGTCCGGCTAAAGTATCAACTGATTTCTTATTGGTATACCACAATGTTTTCTTTCTCTTTTATCTTGAACAACATAATAATATTTGCTGAACAACCGATTTCTATTACTGTACAGCACTTTCTCTTTCTATCCTACGTTGTTGTGTCTGGACTGTTTACACTTACATTTTTACAGAGGTGTGACTGAAATACTTCAGCATTTTTTTCGTATAAAGAGTGAGTAATTCTCTCACACTACCGTTTCTTGTTATATTTTTTTTTATTTTCAAGACAATCCATTAAACTATCTGTACTCTACTGTTGTCGCTGTGACATATTGCTTCATATATATGTATTAGCAGGACGTATTTTCAGAAAATCTTCCGCGTTAATTCCACTGAGTCTAAATCATTTGTTGAATCGATGTCTGTCGTGCGTTAGATGTGTTGTTATTTTGAATTCATGAATTGCAATAGCATCCTCTTCCAAAAAAAAAGCTGATATATTATATTGGCTGTTGGTCTAAGATACGCTATTCAGAGAGCTGTGTTACTGTAAAGTTGCTCAGAACAGAGATATGTTGATAAGCAGTAATGCTCTCATCTACAACAGAGGTGTGCAATTTTTCAGGGTGCATATGCGGGTGATTAACTAGGGAAAACGCTACGAAAAATTCTTTTCCGGCACTTATTATGTTCTTTCCTTTATATACGCAGACTGCATCTACAGCTGCACTTCGGTGATTTGTGGATAGTACATATATACGCCGGCAGGATATTATGTGTCATTCAATCACTGAATCGATGTAAAGATAGTTTGCATGTATTTACGTTGATATATATCAACGTAAATACATACAAACTATCTATCTATCTATCTATTTATATCTATCTATCTATATATATATATATATATATATATATATATATATATATATATATATATATATATATATATACATATATATAAGTTCGGATGAATGTATGCCGGTATGTATGTGTACATAGATTAAAAGCATATACCCATATATGTGTTATATGTATATGTGTGTGTATAAATATATATATATATATATATATATATATATATATATATATATGTATGTATGTATGTAGGCACTGTCGTGGTTGTGTGGTAAGAGACTTGCTTCCCAACCACATAATTCTTGGTTCAGTCCCATTGAGTAAGCACCTTGGGGAGTTGCCCTATACTACAGCCTCGGGCTGACGCATCCGTGGGTGTGTGGTAAGACGCTTCCTTCCCAAACACATGGTTTGGGGTTCAGTCCTACTGCTTGGCACCTTGGGCAAGTGTCTTCTACTCTAGCTTCGGGCTGACCAAAGTCTTGTGAGTGGATTTGGTAGACGGAAACTGAACGAAGCCTGTCGTATATATATATATATATATATATATATATATATGTTTGTGTGTCTGTGTTTGACACCCACCATCGCTTGAAAAACCTATGTTGGTGTATTTATGTCTCCGTAACTTAGCGGTTCGGTGAAAGGAACCGATAGAATAAGTACTAGGCTTATAAAAAATAAGTCCTGGAGTCGATTTGTTCGATTAAAGGCGGTGCTCCAGCATGGCCGCAATCAAATGACTGAAACAAATAAAAGAATAAAAAGAAAGGAATACATTTATGCTGGGCGGAGAGGGTTATTTTTGTTTTTTTGTTTTTTCATATAAGTTTCTGTGAACAGAACCGACAGAAAATTAACCCAAACATGCTGCATTCCCGAGGGTAGTTAGAACCGCTTTCGTTCTTGGTTCAAACTTCTTCATGAGCAGCATGAAGAGATTTGTACTAAGACGGCCATGAATTATATATCAACCAAGTTCTGAATCGATCGGATTTACCATTCCCTTCGCTCAAAGTTTAAATATACGCAAGCCTGATGGTAATTATAATAAAAGATATACTCCTGTCTATCGGTTTATGCTTTTTTTTCATATGTGGTTCCATATGTGGTTCCATCGTGTGCTTGTACCAATCTTTGTAGCAACAAGTCTGTTTGTGAGCGTTTGTTAGTATTTACGTATTCGTTTCCGCATATGGTTTCATGCACATGCGTATGTTCTTTTGCCATATGATAAACTCTTGCCCTCATATCATTAGAAGTATACTTTGATTTAATAGGTTGCTGTATGCTTACGTTTACTTCATATGTATTAATCTGTGCAAGTTCAAGCATATACTTGTATGTATGTAT